>NC_059274.1:8940024-8947524 GCF_017591435.1 Portunus trituberculatus
GACTGTGTGACATGAGACGTATTCTGGTGAAGGCCTCACGTTTATAGTCTGGTCCATATTGTGTGGTGCTGTAGATTTGGTGAACCGTTAATGATGGATTCATACATGTTATATATGTTGTTAGCTTTGTGGTGCCTGGAGCTTTTTCTCTCACAGTTCCCTTTACATGATCGAGTCCATCAGAGTTCCTGTTTCTCAATCTTACTTGCTCCAAAAACTGATAACCTGGAGTGTTTTCTTCTCTACATAAGTTGTATATGTAATGAAAAGGAATGTCTCTGTCCATCTGATCAGTTAGTGTTATAAATGTATACTCGTACCTTCTGTCAGCCACTAACACACACACACACACACACACACACACACACACACACACACACACACACACACACGTAAAGAAACATGTATCAACGAAATAATTACACTAAAACATCAAGAATCATTACTTTCATTCAACAGGTAAACAATACACAGTTTAATTGTCTACTACCTTGGAGGAGGAGGAGGAGGAGGAGGAGGAAGACGTGGGAAGAATTGGAGGAGTACGTGGGAAGAGGAGGAAAAGGAGAAGAACGTGGGAAGAGGAGGAGGAGGAAGAATTAGAGGAGTACGTGGGAAGAGGAGGAGGAGGAGGAGGAAGAGGAGAAGGAGTAGGAAGAAAGAAGAAAGGTCAGGATAATTTTCAAGTTAATCTCGAGTTACAATTATTTTAAGACCTGTTTGGCTGGCTGACTGACTGAATGGTTGACTGAGTAGCTAACTGTAACACTGACTGACTGACTGAATGAATGAATGAATGACTGAGTGGGTGACTAACTATCTGACTGGACAAGGAGTAATTGACGAGCCAGCCTTTACTATCCCAAGCGTGTAAACTTTGATACTTGCTGTAATGTAGAGACCGGTATCCTTCCTGTCCACTTCCGTAATTCAAGAGTTGACCAGTACTCTCAGTTTCGTAATACTTTTTGCTGGCAAACTTTAGCACTCCCTGCCTGCTTCTGTGTTTCCTCGTGTTTTTTTTTTTTTTTTCACTCTAACTGTTTCAAGGGGGAAGATTCAAACCAGGCATAATCTTACATAAAAAAAAAGAAGAAAAACAGACCTGCTCTATTTAATATATGATGTAATAACTGTAGGTTTATTCTGAAAATCTGATCAATGACAGAGAGGGGATAAGATAAGAGCGAATGTCAGATAATGTATATGTCCCGTGAAGTAACTAGCAAAATTATCCCCAGGAGTAGAACACGAGGCGGAGAGAAAGTAAATGAGGCGTTTATGAATGCTAATTAGGAATAAAATGTCTGGAAACTGTACAGTAATTGTTACGAAAAATATTAAATTGGAATAAAATATGAAGAGGATGGACGATGGAAAAACAAGAAGCATGTAATAATTGAGAGAAATGCTAACGTGGAACAAAACCGGAAGGTAAAAAAAAGCAAGAAAACGGTAATGATTAAGAGAGGAAACATTAGAAGAGGCAAAATGAGAGGAAAATAAGCCATAACGACAGAACTGCAAATAATTAGGAATGAAATGAGCAAAGAACAGACGATGCAAGGATAATTACGAGTAAGACTTTTACTGTAAATACTATAGACAATAATGAATATATGACTATGAAACATTAACCCCTTCATTAATGGGACGCATTTTTACCTTGAGATTTGTATACGATTAGACCATTTTACTGACATTAGGAAGGGTCTATGGAGGAAAGACGATTAATGCTCAGAGCCTTCACTATTTTAATCTCCACATAAGTTTCTGAAGCTGCATGAAATCACCAAATAGTCACCAGAATAAAAGACTGAAAACATGGCACAGTGCTGGAGGAGTTAAGTTAGTTGAAGTGAACAAAAGTGATGTATAAGTATTCTAGAGTTACAAGTATACATAACACCGTGACTGAAATATACATCCATGAAAACATTCAGCAACGGAAAGTAATGTGCCGTGAAACGAGAGAGAGCAAAAGAATGCCATGACTTGAAAAAAAAAAAAAACGAGGGAAAAAAAGATCCTTTGAAAACGAAAGTCAAAGGCGAGTGACGCAAATGAGGCAAAGGTAAAAATGACAAAATAGACTTAACATATGAAAATAACAACGGCAACAACAACAACAACAACAACAACAACAACAAAATCACTAGAAATAAATATAGACGAACAAAATTGACTGAAAAAGCAAGATAAAAAAAAATAAGAGACACACAAACGATCATAAGGAAAAAAAAAAGGAATAAAAATAGAAAACAAAAGCAATTAATAACGACATGAACATCGGCCATTACATCTTGGGGGAGGGAAGGAGGAAGGAAGGGAGGGAGAGGGAGGGAAGGTTTGAAAGAAAGAATGAATGGGTTAGTTACGGTAAGTTATGTTATGTTAGGTTAGGTTAGGTAGCAAGGCAAGGCAAGGGAGGGAGGGAGAGAGGGAGAGAGGAAGGGAGTGAAGGCTTGAAGGAAAGAGTTGAATGAGTTAGCGAGTTGCTGGTCTACTGGTTGGCAAGAATCGATAATAATAATAATGCTACGTCCAGCAAATAAACGACGGTAATAAATGGAGATAATAAAGAGAATTACCAACACGTCAGTCCATTTAGAAAGGAGGGACAGGGAGAGACAGATGGACGAGGGGAAGGCAGAAGGAGAGGAAGAGGAGGGACAGGGGAGAATTTCTCGGTAAAGGGAAAAACGAGTGGAAGAAGAAAGTGTCACGTTATACGAGAGAGAGAGAGAGAGAGAGAGAGAGAGAGAGAGAGAGAGAGAGAGAGAGAGAGTTTCCCAAGGGAGAGTCGGGCAATGAGCTGAGAGACTTAGTATGTAACATTGCGGGTGGCTTGTTCCCCTTCCCCCTCCTTCTCCCCTTCCCCTACACCCCCACACCCCTCTGCTCCTACTCACTCCATTTCCTGAGAGAGAGAGAGAGAGAGAGAGAGAGAGAGAGAGAGAGAGAGAGAGAGAGGAAGAGAGGGAGGCTTAATGCTTCCCCATTCTCAATATCTGACCGCTCTGTCTCTCTCTCTCTCTCTCTCTCTCTCTCTCTCTCTCTCTCTCTCTCTCTCTCTCTCTGAAAATACAAAACCATTAGTAAATTCTAGTACTTTATAATTTCTTCGGCGACTTTTCTCAATTATGTATTTGTATTGTGATGTATGAAGTTTTAATTAACCAGCTTGTTAGTCACGTAGGGTTAAGTTTGGTTAGCTAAGTTACAAAAAAAATTTATATGTGTATTTTGCATTATTTCTCCTTTACAATACTTAAATGTAGTTTTATGTTATTGTTGTTATTGGTTATATAAATATTTTCTTAGCTGTTGCCAGAAAAGTTCATAAAATTTCCAACCTATGTATTCTGTATCATCAAAATACAGAGCCATTCCCAATAAAAATACTGGAATGTAATTTTTTTTGTCACCGTTGTATTGGTTATATAAGTACTTTCTTAGCTGTAGATAGAAAAGCTCATAAGATTTTTAACTAATGTATTCTGTATGACAAAATATACACTCCCATTCTCCTATACAGTCCTTCTTTCCTTCTTTTTTTTTTATATATATATATATACTGGCTATACAAATTCTTTCTCTCTTCGTTTTTCCTCTCAGTCTTTCTTACTTTAGTTCTCTTTTTACCTCCTCCGAGACGCGGTTGTCGCTGTTATCGCGGCGAGGTTGTCACTGTCTCAAGTTTATTTACGAGTGGAAATGTTTTTATCTCACTCATGTTCGTCTGTGTCAAAATTCTTCACCTTCTCGTGGAACGGTAAGGGAAGAAAGATTGATGAAAGAAGAAATGGAGGAACTTGAAGGAGAATGAAGAATGGATAGGAAGAAAGGAAGAAAAGGTATAGGAGAGAATAGTATGATGGAGGAAGGAAGGAAGGAAGGAAGGAAGAAATGAAAACTGAATGAGGGAAGAAAAGGGAAATAGAAGTAAAAGAAGAGTAGATGATTTATATTGAAAGAAGAGGAAGACAAAAAAGTGAATAAATAAGAAAAAAGGAAAGGTAGAGGAGAAGACAATATGATGTAGGAACGAAGGAAGGAATGAAGGAAGGAAAGCTGAATGAGGGAAGAAAAAGGAGGTAAAAGTAGAAGAGTAGAAGATTATATTGAAAGAAGAAGACAAAGAAAAGAACATAGGAAAAAAGGAAGGAAAAGCAGAGAAGACAATATGATGAAGGAATGAAGGAAGGAATGAAACAAAGAGAGCTGAATGAATGAAGAAAAAGGAAATAAATGCAGAAAAGTAGAAGATTTAGACTGAAAGAAGAAAAGGAAGAGGGAGAAATGAATAAATAAGAAGAAAATAAAAGTGGAGGAGATAACAATATGAAGGAATGAAGACAGGAATGAAGAAAAGAAAACTGAATAAGGGAAGAAAAAGGAAGTTAAAAGTAAGAGTAGAAGATTTAGACTGAAAGAAGAAAAGGAACACAAAGAAATGAATAAGTACAAAGTGACTGAATAAAACAAATGTTCCTCTTTCAAACACGTTCCATTTTCTTTTTTATCTTAACTTCTTTTCTTATCCCTTTACTCTTCTTTTCCAGTTCACATTGTCCTTTTTTTCATTTTAATTGTCTTCTTTCCTTCTTCCTAGCTTTTCCTATAACAATTAATTCTTTTTCTTCATTCTCTTCTTAATATTTTTCTAGCTCCTTGTTTTTCTTCGCCAGTTTTTCCTGTTTTCTTTCCTTTTTCCTTAACTCTCTTCTGTAAGTCTCTCTTTTTGTCTTTCTTTCTCCTTTTTTTGCCATCTTTTTTCTAATTCTTCACTTTCTTGAACAAAATTTTCATGCCTTTTCCTTCCTTTTTTTTTAATCATTCTGTTCTCGACATCTTCCCTATGCCAGTTTATCCATTTTTCTCTTCCTTTTTCTCTCATTCCCTTTACTTCATGCTCTTTTCCTCATACTCCTTCCTTCTCTTTCCTGGTCTCCTATTTTCTTTCTTTTCTATTTCTTCGTCTTTTCATTTTATTACTTCTTCCCTTCCTTCCTCCTCTCTCACGTAACCAGTTCACTCACTCTTAAATGCTCTCTCTCTCTCTCTCTCTCTCTCTCTCTCTCTCTCTCTCTCTCTCTCTCTCTCTCTCTCTCTCTCTCTCTCTCCATCCGAACACTTTTCTTCTCTCTACCTCCCTCTGGCTTTCACAAACTTTCCCTCCTTTCACATACTCTTCATGCTATCCTCTCTCTCTCTCTCTCTCTCTCTCTCTCTCTCTCTCTCTCTCTCTCTCTCTCTCTCTGCTTTCATAACACACTTTAGTCTCTTCCTTCAGTATTGTTCCTGTACCCTGCTATACTTTTAAGCGTCCAGAACACACACACACACACACACACACACACACACACACACACACACACACACACACACACACACACACACACACAGAGAGAGAGAGAGAGAGAGAGAGAGAGAGAGAGATAGATAGATAGATAGATAGATGGAAAAAGATAGATAGATAGATAGACAGACAGAGAAACAGACAAACTACATTTTACATACACAGTCACCTACACACACACACACACACACACACACACACACACACACACACACACACACTCTCAACCACCCACCCACACCCACACACACACACACACACACACACACACACACACACACACACACACACACACACACACACAGTTCTGGACGCTTGCCAACAGCTGACGCCCTCAACATCATTCTCCCTCTCTCTCCCTCACTGAGCCAGGCCAGCCACTCTCCCTCTCTCTCCTCCCTCTCCCCTGTGAGTGAATGCAGGACCAGGGCTGCTGAGTGGGGGCGCTGGGTCACGCTTTAATCCCATACTGCGCCTCACTCTGTTCACTCTAAACCTCATGATAAGAGATAAGACTAACGATATGGACTCTGGTAATCTTTAAACTGATGGTATGTACTCTCCTTCTAACCTCACCTAACTTAACCTAGTGATATGGACCTAATTGTATATCGTGGTTCATTCTGTTGACTAAAGATATTCGCTGTGATAACCTTTGAATTGATGGTATGTAGGATGTAGTCTTCTAACTTCACCTAACTTTACCTAATGATATGTACTTAATTGAACACTGCGCCTCACTCTGTTGATTCTGGACCTCATGATAACAAATAAGATTAAACATATTCACTCTGGTAACCTCTAAACTAATGGTAGGTACTTTCCTAACCTTATCTAATTTTACCTAATGATATGTACTCTCCTAAACTCACCCACTTAATCTAATTAATGTCCTTTTCTCTGTTTATTTTACAATAACAAATAATACCAGTGATATACACTCTAACCTAACATAACTTAACTTAACGCAATGATATGTACACTTCTAACATCACCTAACTTAATCTGATAATTTTCCTCCACTCTATTTTCCTTACAATGATAAATAATACCAATGATATACACTCTAACCTAACTTACTATAACTTAACCTAATCGTATGCGCTCTCCTAACCTAATTCCAGACTGTTTCATTTTGTTTACTCTGCATCGTACGATAACAAGGCTAACAATACGGCTAACCTAACCTAACCTAACCCAATTTATCAACAGTCCTTGAAGAAAATGCCTTCTGTCACAGTGAAATTCGTTCCATATATTCTATCCACAAGCGTCTTTCATCTAATACATTGAGGTAGACATTTATTCTCTTCCCTCGTATCCTTCCTATAACAAATGCCTTCTATCACTGTGGTTGGGGAAAACCTTGTTATTTATTCATCTCGTATATTCAGGAATGTTTTCTATCTATCACAATGAAGTAGAAATCTGATTCATTTTCCTCGCATCTGTTCTATAAAAGATGCCCTATATCTATTTATTTTTGAGTCAGAGGAGTAACTAATTTTGTTTGTTCTCGCCCTGCTCTAAGGAATGTCTTCTATTTATCACTGCGAGGCAAGAAATTATGCATTCCTCCCACAGCCCGCCTTTAATTTCTCTTGCTGCTGCTTTCTTCCGCTATTTTCACACTTGATGCTCTCCACGTTTATCTAATTGCCTGCCTTCCTTCTCTCTCTCTCTCTCTCTCTCTCTCTCTCTCTCTCTCTCTCTCTCTCTCTCTCTCTCTCTAAACTACTACTACCACCAGTACCACTACTATACCTACTAATACTACAGCAACAATGCATTCTTTATCTTCCTCCTTTAAAAAAAACATACATATACAACCATAACATTACCAGATTGCAATGTGTATTCTGGTGTATACATTTCCCGTCAGTGGGTTTTGCGTTCCCTCGTCTGTATCGGGTTATGGGAGTGGCAGGGCAGTGAGTCACAATGTTTAGCGCAGTGATGGACGGCAAACAGAATGACGGTGGCTGCGCGTTGGACTCAGGCCCGTATTCTGAAACGTTCTGCTCTCCCACCATCACTGCTTTCCAAAGGCTCCAGTTGAAGATACTCGTGTTTTTAAGGGTGTTCTTATGATTCTGGTGAGAGACTGGCAAGATTTCTAGTTTATTAAAAGGAGAAAC
>NC_059274.1:8952524-8962524 GCF_017591435.1 Portunus trituberculatus
TAATGAGCCAAGTAGAAACAGAAAGAGATTGAGGTGAAAATTTTTAAGCATAAACACCATATGCATATTACACACACACACACACACACACACACACACACACACACACACACACACACACACACACGTCACCTCCAAATGGCGAGCGCACATGTATGATTGCCAATTAATGAGGTCTGTGTGTGACGCCTGTTTGAGCACAAGAGAAACATTCACGTTATTAATATGTCCTGATATCAGCATCGCGCCACACTCACCACACAACCTTTACTTCAGAATGTCATATAAATACCTAAACATTTATCAAGAAAATAAAGAAGTTATGTTGATGATGTGTCAAAAACTAAAGACTTACGAAAACCTTGTAATAATTGACGAATTTTCAATTAATTCTATTCGTCTTACTGTGTGTGTGTGTGTGTGTGTGTGTGTGTGTGTGTGTGTGTGTGTGTGTGTGTGTGTGTGTGTGTGTGTGTGTGTGTGTGTGTTTAGTACTTATGGGTGGGAAAGTTGCCACACGTGAGACAGAAAAGTTGGAATCGATGTGGTCATTCTGGTGGTGGTGGCGGTGGTGGTAGTGGTCGAGGCGGTAACGGCGGTTGTGGTGGTGGTGATGTAATGATAGTGATGGACAAGCCAGAGATGAAGAAAAAAAAAAAAAGGTATTTTCTCCCGCCTGACTCTCTCTCTCTCTCTCTCTCTCTCTCTCTCTCTCTCTCTCTCTCTCTCTCTCTCTCTCTCTCTCTCTCTCTCTCTCTCTAAAGGATCATAAGTAATTAGTTTAGTATATCGCAGAGAGGTGTGTTACAGACTGTCAGACAACGCAACCCCCCCTCCCCTCCTCTCTCTCTCTCTCTCTCTCTCTCTCTCTCTCTCTCTCTCTCTCTCTCTCTCTCTCTCTCTCTCTCTCTCTCCTCTCTCTCTCTCTCTCTCTCTCTCTCTCTCTCTCTCTCTCTCTCTCTCTCTCATTATTTCGTTCTTTCCTAAATTATTTCCTTCTTATTCTTCTTTCCTCTCCTTCCTTCCTTCCTTCATTCATTCCTTCCTTCCTTTCTTTCTTCCATAATTCTTTTTCCTAATCCCTTATTGCATCCTTTTATTATTACTTTATTAATTTCCCCTCCTCTTCCTTTCTTCTTCTTTTCCTTCCTTTTTTCCTTCCCTTCTTCTCTCCCTTTTGTTTCCCCCTTTCTCATTCCTATCTCCACTCAATTTTCCTCCCTCTACTCTGCCTCTCATTCAATTTACTCTCTCTCTCTCTCTCTCTCTCTCTCTCTCTCTCTCTCTCTCTCTCTCTCATACTTCATAATTAGCATAAATCTAGCTTATAAAGATGAATATCGGGTGAAGAAGGAGGAGGAGGAGGAGGAGGAGGAGGAGGAGGAGGAGGAGGAGGAGGAGAAACGAAAACAAGAACAAAAGAAAAAAAGAAGAGGAGATGGAAAAAGAGATTAGAAAAAAAGAACAGGAGGAAGAGGAGGAGGAGATGGAAAAGAGGGAGGAGGAAGAAGAAGAGGAAGAGGAAGAGGAAGAGGAAGAGGAGAAGGTAGAGGAGGAGGAAGAGGAGGAGGAGGAGGAGGAGGCAGAGGAGTCGAGGTAATTTATGACATTAAACTTTTTCCAACCGCATCTCTCTCTCTCTCTCTCTCTCTCTCTCTCTCTCTCTCTCTCTCTCTCTCTCTCTCTCTCTCCCTCTCTGTCACACACACAAAGTCACTTGCTAACATTTCCCGCAGCGGTTCACTTCGGTTCAGTGGTTCGCCTTGTCCTAATTTTCCGGTCCACTTTGACGTTCTACTGTTCCTCTCACCAACCCCGCCGGCTCTCACCTCCTGACCGCTTGGTTCTGTTGTCACGGTTCTATATTTGTTCTAGTGCTGGTTCTGTGATAGCGGTTCTATAATGGTTCTATAATGGTTCTGTAGTGATGGTTCTATAAAAGTTCTAAAGCTGATTATGTAGTGACGGTTCTATAGAAGTTCTTGTACTGGTTCCGTAGTGACGGTTCTATAAAGATTCTTGTACTGGTTCTATAGTGACGGTTCTATAAAGGTTCTTGTACTGGTTCTGTAGTGACGGTTCTATAATGTTTTTCTGTACTGGTTCTATAGTGACGGCTCTATAATGGGTTTAGTGCTTACTTCTGTGATTGGTTCTTTCAAGGGTTCTTTTACTTGGTTCAGTACTGGTTCCTATAGTGATGGTTCTCCTCTGGTTCTATTATGGTTCTATTATGGTTATGTGGTTCTAAGATGATGATGTCAGTAGTTCTTTTGACCTATTTCTTTGCAGGTTCTACTTCTTTTTATATCTGTTCTGGTTCAGTATTGGTTATATTGCTGCTGCTCCTCCTCCCCCTCCTCCTCCTCTTCTTCTTCTTCCTCTTTCATTTCCTTTTTATTAACCTATTTTTTCTTATTTAAGGATATTTCTTGCCTAATTTCTTCCTCCTTCTCCTTTCCGTTCTTCCTCCTCCTCCTACTCATCATCATCATCATCATAACATAATCAACATCATCGTCCTCTACCTCCCCTCAATCCTCTTGCTCCTCCTCCTCCTCCTCCTCCTCCTCCTCCTCCTCCTCCTCCTCCTCCGCCTCCATCCCGTGACTCTCACTCAAAATTAGATAGTGCAGTTTATCGCTAACAGGCTCGTTAAATATAGCGTCACATTCTCTCTCTCTCTCTCTCTCTCTCTCTCTCTCTCTCTCTCTCTCTCTCTCTCTCTCTCTCTCTCTCTTTTGTAGGCCAAACACGCTTTGTGCCCAAATCTCTTATTGCTCTGAGAATATTGATAGTTTGCCCTCTCTCTCTCTCTCTCTCTCTCTCTCTCTCTCTCTCTCTCTCTCTCTCTCTCTCTCTCTCTCTCTCTCTCTCTCTCTCTCTTTCAGTCATACAGTTTTAAGGATTTTTTATCTCGTTTTCCTTCTTTCTCCTCCTCCTCTTCCTCCTCCTTCTCCTTTTCCTCTCGTTTTTTTTCTCTCCTATTTCCCATTATTTTTCCCTTTATGCATTCCAATTAAACACTTTAAGCACCCTTTACTCTCCTCTTCTTCCTCCTCCTCCTCCTCCTCCTCCTCCTCCTCCTCTCTTCCTCCTCCTCCTTCTCCTCCTCCTCTTCCTCCTACTCCTTCTCCCCCTCCTTTCATTCAGGTCAACGTTTCTTTATCTTCTTTATGTTTCTCATGTCTTTTTCGTTCTTATTTCTTTTCATTATCTCTCTCTCTCTCTCTCTCTCTCTCTCTCTCTCTCTCTCTCTCTCTCTCTCTCTCTCTCTCTATTCCACGTCCTTCTCCATTTTCGTCCCTCTCCTGTCTATCCTCTCTTCTTTATTCCTCCTCTCCTCCTCCTCCTCCTCCTCCTCCTCCTCTTCTTCTTCTTCTTCTTCTTCTTCTTCTTCTTCTTCTTCTTCTTCTTCTTCTTCTTCTTCTTCTTCTTCCTCCTCCTCCTCCTCCTCACGTACCAGCAAGGTCACAATCCCCCCTCCTATAATTTACTTGGATTCTCGCCTTTCTTTTTATTGTGTGTGTGTGTGTGTGTGTGTGTGTGTGTGTGTGTGTGTGTGTGTGTGTGTGTGTGTGTGTGTGTGTGTGTGTGTGTGTGTGTGTGTGTTTCTGTCTGTGTGTTTTCAGGGAGTCAAAATGAACTTCACCAAACTGTCAAATGAGAGAGAGAGAGAGAGAGAGAGAGAGAGAGAGAGAGAGAGAGAGAGAGAGAGAGAGAGAGAGAGAGAGAGAGAGAGTTTAATGTGTTGGGAAGCCATTCGTGCTATGTGCTTTCATCTCTCTCTCTCTCTCTCTCTCTCTCTCTCTCTCTCTCTCTCTCTCTCTCTCTCTCTCTCTCTCTCTCTCTCTCTCTCTCTCTCTCTCTCTCTCTCTCTCTCAGCCTGTCAGATACCATTACTCATCCTGGACCAATCAACGGACTCCGGAACAATACCTGTCCCAGCTCAGCCAATCACAGCCGTTTAGTGAATATGACGGAATCTAATCAGCCAATCAACGAATCCTTTTCTTCTCACACAGCCACCAATCCACCAATCACAGTCTCTCTCTCTCTCTCTCTCTCTCTCTCTCTCTCTCTCTCTCTCTCTCTCTCTCTCTCTCCAAGCCTTTGCCTAATCAATGGAAAAGCGAAGGGAAAACTTAAAGTGAGTTAATTAATTAGGAAAACATTCTTAGCCAGCGAGGAGAGAAAATTAATGACGTCTTAAGCCCCCGAGAGGTTCTGTACCGTGGAAAATGATGCTATTGTTATTGTTCGTGTTTGGTGGTGGTGGCGGTGGTGGTGGTATTGGTGGTGATGATGATAGTTAGTAGTAGTAGTAGTAGTAGTAGTAGTAGTAGTAGTAGTAGTAGTAGTAGTAGTAGTGTGAAGTCGGTGTAACGGTGTAGCTTTGGCGGTCAGCACTGAAAGTCTGTGACGGTGTTCTTATTCCTGGATAGGTATACTGAGTAGCGTTACCTTGCCGAGTTGTCCTTTACTGGCGGTGGTTGGTCAATGAATAGATTATGTTTCTTTTCTTCTTTTATTACAAAATAAATGTTCTTCACAGAATAACGAAGTTGGGCACCGATCAATCCCACAACACACTCACGCTGCTGTCTCTCTCTCCGTCACTGTTACAGGAGTCACGTCTTAAGGGTTTAAGCACCAGTGCTGATCTTATCAAGATCAGATCGGAGGACGGTGAGGCTGAAAGCATAACGTTGCACATGTAACTGACCAATAAAAATGTACTCCACGTGGAGTTGCCCTTGGATGTGACCGATGGGATGCGTTGTTTAACAAGCTGACGGGTACATACCTTTACCATGTTGTTTGGGTTACCGCAAGGTTCTACAACTTGTTTGCGAGCTCACCAACGTTAATTGAACCGTCATGTTCAAGCCTCCTCTCCCTTCTCATTTCTACCTATTACTTATTCTATTCTGCTAGTTGCTATATTTGAAGTAAGTCTATTACAGTAGTAGTAGTAGTAGTAGTAGTAGTAGTAGTAGTAGTAGTAGTAGTAGTAGTAGTAGTAGTAGTAGTAGAAGTAGTAGTAGTAGTAGTAGTAGTAGTAGTGGTAGTAATGCTGATTAGAAATGAAAACTCCTAGAGAGAGAGAGAGAGAGAGAGAGAGAGAGAGAGAGAGAGAGAGAGAGAGAGAGAGAGAGAGAGAGAGAGAGAGAGAGAGAGAGAGAGAGAGAGAGAGAGAGAGAGAGAGAGAGAATAATATGCACCTTTCTGAGTCAGGCGCAACAATAACAAAAAAAAAAAAAAAAGTCTGATACTGTAAGACGAAGACCTTCTACCTCTTTCCTCTCCCTCTCCCTCTCACTATCACTCCCGCCCCTCGCCCCTCACCCACGCACACTCTGACAAATCTGACACTGGCAATATAAGCCCCTGTGTGTGTGTGTGTGTGTGTGTGTGTGTGTGTGTGTGTGTGTGTGTGTGTGTGTGTGTGTGTGTGTAAGGACCGCTGTTGGATTTTCCTTTCTTTTTTTTTTATTCCTTCCTTCCTTCTCCTCCTTTTCTTTTTCTTTTTTCTTCTTCATCATCATCATCTTCTTCTTCTTCTTCTTCTTCTTCTTCCTGCTCCTCCTCCTCCTCCTCCTCCTCCTCCTCCTCCTCCTCCTCCTCCTCCTCTTCCTCCTCCTTAAGCCCTCCCACCTCTCTCCTTTTTCCTGCAACCGCGGTCTAACTTTTTCATCAAAGGACTACATCTTTGCGAATGTAAATAGCTCTCTCTCTCTCTCTCTCTCTCTCTCTCTCTCTCTCTCTCTCTCTCTCTCTCTCTCTCTCTCTCTCTCTCTTTCTCCTATACCCGCATAGCACTATAATGGGCTTGACTTTCACCATACTTCACGTGTCAGTATTTCCATGCTCTGCTTTCTGAACTAACAATAAAAGCCTTTTAATGTGAAAATTCGTGACTTTCTGCCAGGCACTTGATCGTCTGAGAGCCTTTACTTGTAGATATCGGTGGTCAGCGAGTCAGCAATATTTATGAGAGAGGCAATGGTCTAGTGTGGCTGAGGACGGCAGTCGGTCAGCAAAGACACGTTAGGGAGTAAGAAAATATTCATAAGAAAAAACTCAATTCTAAGATCAGTATTGTACTTTTATACTACTATTTTTCAAGGCCACAGAGATGATAAACTATGTTCTCAATAGTGTTTCTCCTGTGTATAATATTGTGATCTTGTTAATTTGTCACCAGAACAATAAAAAAAAAAAAAACAGTCTTAGAAATCCGGCATGACTTCATGTACAGCCTTTATAAAGTTATAGAGGTGCGACACTAAAAGGTTTCAGAAAATGGTTTTAATATATATGTATAGTTTTCCAGCGACTAACAAAGGTTCTCTCTCTCTCTCTCTCTCTCTCTCTCTCTCTCTCTCTCTCTCTCTCTCTCTCTCTCTCTCTTTTCAACGAGTTCCTTGTGTTCTCAAATTACTCGCCAAGTTTTGCCGTCGAATTCCTTTTAACAACTTTAACCAGCTCAATTTTAATGGATTCTTTATTTTTTTATTACTTTTTTTCGGGTGTGTGTGTGAAAATTTCCCTCAAAAGTTAATACACCGTGATGACTATAAGTTCCCTACAACAAGGATGGGACGAGTGACGCCTGTGTGGTTATGGTGACGCTTGCGTGATTATAGTGATGCCTGAGTGGTTATGGTGACGCCTGTGTGTGGGGGGACTATACTGACGCCTGTGTGATTAAGTGACGCCTGTGTCTGTGTGGGTTATACTGACGCCTGTGTGGTTATGGTGACGCTTGCGTGATTAAAGTGATGCCTGAGGGGTTATGGTGACGCCTGTGTGTGTGGGGGGGGATATACTGACGCCTGTGTGGTTATGTGACGCCTGTGTCTGTGGGGGTTATACTGACGCCTGTGTGGTTAAGTGACGCCTGTGTCTGTGGAGGTTATACTGACGCCTGTGTGGTTATGTGACGCCTGTGTCTGTGGAGGTTATACTGACGCCTGTGTGGTTATGTGACGCCTGTGTGTGTGTTTGGGCTATACTGACGCCTGTGTGGTTATGTGACGCCTGTGTGTGTAGGGGCTATACTGACGCCTGTGTCGTTATGTGACGCCTGTGTGTGTGTGTTGGCTATACTGACGCATGTGTGGTTATGTGACGCCTGTGTGTGTAGGGGCTATACTGACGCCTGTGTGGTTATAGTGACGCCTGTGCCTGTGTGTCTGGCAAGAGTGACGCTGTGCGGGCTAGTGAGGCCCTCTATGGTTATAATGACGCATGTGTGGTTATAGTGACACCTATGTGTGTGGGCTAGTGACGCCTGTGTGATTATAGTGACGCCTGGGTGTATGTGGGCTAGTGACGCCTATGAGGTTAGTGATGCTTGTGAGGGCTAGTGACGCCTATGAGGTTAGTGATGCTTGTGAGGGCTAGTGACGCCTGTGTGTGTGTGGGCTAGTGACGCCTATGAGGGTATTGACGCTTGTGAGGGCTAGTGACGCCTGTGTGGGCTAGTAACTCCTGTGTGATTATAGTGACGCCTGTGTGTGTGGGCTAGTGACGCCTATGAGGGTATTGACGCTTGTGAAGGCTAGTGACGCCTGTGTGGGCTAGTAATTCCTGTGTGATTATGGCGAAACCTGTATAGTTATAGTAACTGACACCTGTGTGGTTATGATGACGCCTACGCATGTGGGCTGTAGTGATGCCTGCCGGCTGTGTGGGTTGGTGGATTTGTGTAGGCAATAGGGATAGTGTGTAGTGAATAGTGTTGTCTGGAGTGAGTGCTGATGGTGGTGGTGGTGGTGTGATGGACCGGTGTGGTGTGCAGGCCACGAGCGCTGTGTAGCTGCCGAGAATCTGACAGGTCACCTCACACACCGAGTGGAGGATAAGCACCGACATACCCGGCTCTGCCACCACGACACTTCCATACATACACAGGGGCCACACACACACACACACACACACACACACACACACACACACACACACACACACACAGGGGCTGACACTGTCCCATACACACACAGGGAAGGGAAGACACTGTCCCCTACTTACACAGGGGAGAGACACTGTTGCAGACACACACGGACGGACAGACCCATATACACATGGGAAGGGACAGTCTATAAAGATACAGAGGACACGTCCTACACACACACACACACACACACACACACCGCGTAGTGTAGTGGTTAGCACGCTCGACTCACACTCGAGAGGCCCGGGTTCGAGTCCCGGCGCGGCGAGGCAAATGGGAAAGCTTCTTAATGTGTAGCCCCTGTTCACTTAGCAGTAAATAGTTACGGGATGTAACTCGGGGGATTGTGGCCTCGCTTTCCCGGTGTGTGGAGTGTGTTGTGGTCTGTCCTACCCGAAGATCGGTCTATGAGCTCTGAGCTCGCTCCGTAATGAGGAAGACTGACTGGGTGACCAGCAGCCGACAGAGGTGAATTACACACACACACAAGGGGTGAGTTGCGGACAGTCCTCTACACACTGGAGTGGGAGGAGCAAAGGGGACAGTCTTATACATTCACACAGAGGCGGACACTTTTTGGACAAGCGGGTAAAGAAATCAATATAAAACATGACACATTTTTCTGGTCGGCGGTGTGTAAGTCGCCTCGCCCCTCACAGAAAAGTAGGAATATTGTGTTATACGAGCAATTTCCGAGCAATCAAGAGCACAAGTTAATCAGAGCAAACGCAGCGTGTGCCGCACAATTTCCGTGACTTTAATGGAATTTGTCTTGAACTTTCAAGGTTATTACTGTTTCGTGAACACACACACACACACACACACACACACACACACACACACGACCGAGGTGAATTACACACACACACACACACACACACACACACACACACACACACACACACACAGTACTTATCTCAAACACTAAACCCAGGATCCTAATTATTACTATACCTTCCTCCTTGCGTTGAGAGGAGCAGAGGGAGGCAGGGCGACGCTCTCCACGGCTCGCCAGGCGCTGAGGGGAAGAGAGCGGTGATCGTGTGTGGAGAAGTGAGCGAGAGAGAGGGAGTCGGCGATCGTGAGGCGGGAGTGAGAAGCACGTTAGTCCACCACGGCGGCTGATACCACAGTGCGGCGAAGCAGGGACCACTACCACCACCACCACCACCACGACCCCTCACCCCGAACCCCCCCTCTCTATCTCTCTCTCTCTCTCTCTCTCTCTCTAGTTCGCCCCGCCCCTGCCGCCCACGCTCACCCCCTCCAGCCCTCTCTCTCTCTCTCTCTCTTTCTGCACTTTAATTTCTTCCTCTGTTCGCTATTTTTTTCATTTCAGCTTTATTAACTATACCATACCCCTCTCTCTCTCTCTCTCTCTCTCTCTCTCTCTCTCTCTCTCTCTCTCTCTCTGTGTGTGTGTGTGTGTGTGTGTGTGTGTGTGTGTGTGTGTGTGTGTGTACCCACCCACCCACTTTCCATTCCTTTATCTATGATTGGCACAGAAGCGAAAATCAAAAAAATTTTCACAAGACTCGAGAAAAGAAATATCGTAGCAAACCATTTATCGCCCCTGGAAATATCGCTCACTGATATCGCTCCCTCCCCGTCTCCCTTCACACTTCTTCCCCCTCTTCCTCCCTCTCACTCCAGTTCCTTCCCCACTCCCACTCACTCCCTCTCTTACTCATTACTCAACTTCCTCGCTTACTCTGCTCAACACTTCTCTCCCTGCAGACACTGTGTTACTATTTGTGTTCCTTCGCCTCTCCTCTCCTCGATATCTTAAAGTGACACGCAGATCATTACACAGGTCAGGTTTGGTTTCCGTAGCGTGGTTTTTTCTATGTAAGAGGGGGAAAACTGGCCAATGGCAACAGGAAACAAAAAAAGGCCCACTTATTGCCAGTCCCCTTGCTCATGCGAGTTAGCAAAAAATAAAATAAATAAATAAATAAAAAGGATAAATGTTTTGAAACCTCCCTCTGTGTGTGTGTGTGTGTGTGTGTGTGTGTGTGTGTGTGTGTGTGTGTGTGTGTA
>NC_059274.1:8970024-9030024 GCF_017591435.1 Portunus trituberculatus
TATTTACTGTCCGTTGGCTAAACCGTTGGCCATCTCGCTGCTCGCCTGAGATTTTAAAATGACTAATTCGCAGTAGACATGGGTGTATGCAACTTGCCACAAATATGTACATAATAATAATAATAATAATAATAATAATAATGTTTCTTCCAGGTAGAGGTCAGCCGAGCCCTTAATCTGGTGCACCTCACAGCCTCCACAAATGCACACGCCTTCCCACTGCTGCGGTATTTAGTAATGATTAGCATTTCCTTAAAAATGCACCTTATACTGTATAAAACTTTACAAAATTATAACTTTAACAGTCAGCTGCCGCGTACTACCAGTCAACCGCTTTGGGTACGCGGAGCGGCTCCGCACTCCTGTGTGAAATCCAGATCTACTGTTATCTGTGGTTAGGATAAAAATTTTTTAGCATATAGATTTTTTTTGTCATTGTTTTTGTGTCATCTTATCTAAATGCCACAAACAATGAAGTGACCAAACAATTAACTTTAGGATTCTAGTGTGAGTAGTCATCTGTTTGTATTTATAGAGGAGTGAATCAAGACTGGCAATGTTGCATCTCCTGGTGTCAAGTCACCATATCTTTTTTTTTTGTGTACAATATTTAAAAAGCATATAATTCTGTAGGTTGTGAGCATGAGATCATACTTTGCATCTAATATTAGATGCTTCTTTACATTGACAGGAATATGAAAACATAACATTCACAATGTATTTATTTAAAAAAGCTTGTAATAAAATATTATATAAGTCTATGATGCACATTCTGGCAAGAAGCAGAATGAGTAGTTATCACCTTTATGCAGGGAGTTAATGAATGCCATGTCACATTATTATTTAACAAGGTACAATATTAGGCAAATGGGAAAAGAGGCAAGCATAACCCAACTCTTAAAAAAAAAAAAAAAAAAAAAAAAAAAAAAAAAAAAAAAATTGATTTGTTTCACATCAGCCAAACAATGAGATATGGCTCTGGTTCAGGTCTTGGATGTGGCAAGGTAAATAGCCATCCATCTCTAACACCTATAACCCAATCTTACACTCACACTCACTCACTCACCCACCTCCATCAGCTTGCCCATCTAACCACTAGCTCAAACACATCCACCCACCCATCCATATCCTGCCATCCACCTACAAACACACTGACATAACCATCCACAACCACAACTACCCATTAATCCATCCACCATCCACTGACCCTCTGCCAATCCATCCATCTATTTACTCACCCACACCTCAAACACACACTACACTCACCCAGCCACTCTGACTCACCCATCTACCCACCCACACAACTGCAGCCACACATCCCATCACTGACCTCAACGTACACATAGGATATAGACTTGCACTTCTTGAATTTATCAGAAAGTGTGTAAGGCACATATTAACTCAATGGAGCTTTCTTCAAGGCATGAGTCTTCTATATTAAGCTCATAATCAGGAACACTATGCACTCTCTCTCTCTCTCTCTCTCTCTCTCTCTCTCTCTCTCTCTCTCTCTCTCTCTCTCTCTCTCTCTCTCTCTCTCTCTCTCACCAGAACTATTTATGAAGGTCACATAGACAATTGACCAAGTTCTCAAGAGTGTTTGTCCTGATAATAAAGTGGAAATCTTTTTAATCTGTTACTAGAACCAAGAAAACACCCATAATAACCGATTTAACTTCAACTGGAGCAGTGGTTCCCAACCTGTGGTATGCATACCACTAATGGTATGCGAAGCCCTTCCAGGTGTTATATGATGAGCACTTTCAAGATCATATACAATTTTCAGTTAGATTAAATTAATTAATTTCTTAGAAAAAATATCATTGCCTTACACAAGGTAATCTGGCATTGATCAACTGGTGGAGAAGAAACAGATACATCCCTTCCATCAAATTGAAATGTGTTCGATGTTGTTGGTTCAATTATTGTGTGTTCTACTTCTGAATACACTGATATTTACTGGAATTGAGTTTTCTGGAACCAGGTGGTATGCAGGGATTGTATGGGGCCCCCAAGTGGTACTTGCTCAAGAAAAACTTGGGAACCACTGAACTAGAGGCTTGTGAGTGAGGTGTGGCCAGAAATGCTTCAGAATGTTGTCTTTAATCCCATAACATGGAAATGTTAAGTGATATAGTCACCTATACCAATACTATATCAACTATATCTCAGTTGAACTCCTCCATCTTCACTGTAGTAAAGCTACACACATCAATCACTCCATGTAAATAAACAACAAAAAAAAGATACATGGAGATCAATGCAGATTTTTCTTCTGAAAATATCATATAAAAAGGTAAAACCTAATGACAACCTACCAACAGTATCTACATCAGAGTGACTGTCACTTTACTGAGTCCAACATATCTACATCCTCTGACAGTATACTTCAATATTTCTACCAACTATGTGTTACTAACTTTATGCTTCTACCAAGAGAACACAAACTAACACTAGCCATCAGTTCTTCCTGTGTTGATTAACAAAATCCTGAACTGAGAGAGTGGCTTGGACAACTGCCTTCCTAACGTCTCCCTGGTGCCTCAGTGCAAATATCATAGAGCGTATGGTGCGCCTGTAACTGTTGTCAACCCGCCTCGTGTGCACCTGGTACACTTCCCTCTCCAGATGGTCTGCTATCATGTCTACTGATTCCTGCTGAGTGTCTGGTGTGTCTCTACCTTCTCTCTGTTCTCCTCTATCCCTACTCCTCCCTTCCTCCTGGTTCTTTCTGTGTTTTTGTTCATATTTTTCTGTATGACAGTCTCTCTTTAATCTTTTATGGTTTTCTCTATCTTCACTATTCCCTTTCTCCTCCTCCCCATCTTCCTCCAGATTCTGTTTATGTTCAGATTTCTTTGTGGCTTTGTCTTCCTTTGATCTTTTATGGTTTGCCCTATCCTCACTCTTTTCTTCCTTCTTTTCTATCCTTTGCTTAGTGTTATGTATTACAGGCTCTTCTTCAGTACTGTCACTCCTTGGTCTTTTACCAGATGACTTTCCTACACTAGTGCCTTCATCTTTATGTCTGTGCTTGTGCATGTTTTGCTTTGTCTTTTTCATATCTAAAATCACAACTTCTCCACTGTTCTCATGTTCTACTTTTCCTCCTCCGCCTTCCATTTCTCTCTGCAAGGCTTCAAGTAACATTTGTTTTGCTGAGCTTCTAAGTTTCTGAGTCTTGAGGTCACACTTCACTTCAATGTACGGTCTGTTCACTTTGCTGAGAATGTGGTTCTTCCATGCTGTGTACACCTGCTGTGCTGCCGCTGCCACTTCAGCCTCTTCAGCACGGCACAGCTTGTGGACAGTCTTCCCTAAGGTGGCAAACAGAGCAACCAATGGATACAGAGACACAAACTATTCATACACACACACAACCTTAACCTAACTTTGAGGTCAATGTGAGTACTAAGACACATCAAGAGTCACTGACAGGATTGAACCAAGAAAGCTCACAGGAGGCCTTGTCTGACACCACAGCTGACAACATCCTGACCTCCTCCATGACAAAGGTGACCAAAATTCTCCTCATCCCAAGACAAGCCTCACAGGTGGCAGACCATGCAGGCTCCACTGGGAACACCACGGGAGCACACAGCACCCCTCATGGTACCAAGATGTGACCATTTCACCATCCAGACAAATCCCCACAACTATACATCACCAATCATCTACTGACACTAAGTTATCCTTAACATTAAGAAGTCTGCTTTAATGTTAAATTATCATATCCATGGAATGTTTACAAACACAGAGAGAGAGAGAGAGAGAGAGAGAGAGAGAGAGAGAGAGAGAGAGAGAGAGAGAGAGAGAGAGAGAGAGAGAGAGAGAGAGAGAGAGAGAGAGAGAGAGAGGTACAAGTGTATGCTACAAATAAAGTAGGGGTGTATATATATAAGAGAAGTGCAAGTTAGGTAGCACACTGACCTAGTTTTGTCCTGACGAGCACCTCTTTGGCTGGTGTCTTGCGCAGCAGGTGCTGCAGAGTATCCACCTTCAGTTCAGCGGAGACGTCAGTCCGCTCCAGCACTACCCTTGCCCTCTTCATCTCCTCCACCACCACCACACCCTGCAATACACACACGCTTTACCACAAGAGAAGTGGCTGCAACAGACTCTTTGGGCTACAGGAAGTAGAGCACGGTCAGAATTCAAAAGAGCACTCGGAAACACTACTTGGCAACTCGGCAGTCTTTCTTTTTGCACGAGGGAAAAACTAGCCAAGGGAAAAAAAAAAAAAAAAAACTTAGTTGCCAGTCCCCTTGCAGGTCTGAGAGTTAGCAAAAAGAAAAAATGAATAAATAAAAGTTATAAATATCTTGAAACTTCCCTCTTAAATGAAGTCAAGTCATAGGAAGTTGGAAATACAGAAGCAGGCAGAAAATTCCAAAGTTTGATGGGATTGAAGTAAAGCAAGTTAGCGTGAGTCACCTTGAGGGACTCCAGTGTGGCCTGGCGCATCCCCGGCTCCTTCTTGGAGGGACTGGTGGCCGGGGACACCCTGGGAGACCGCACCACAAAGCTGTCCAGGGTTGCCTGACACCTGCTGCGCCTCTTCATCCTGATGGTGGTCTTGCTGTCTGTAATGTTAATAATAAGTCAATAGTGTCTGTACCTTTAAACATGCATATTTCCTCCTCCATCTCCACCCTTTGTCTTTCCCCTTCCCTTGCACCAAGGCAGTGGTGGTGTGGGCTGAACACAACACATCTGGAGCATCTGACAGCTGTACCTATGACACTGCCTGAGTATGAGTGTGTTGGCCAGTCTTTGTCAACACAACAGGCTTAAAGCTTTTTATAAGTGATCTTCACTATCAAGAGATCAGCCGTGGAATTAAAGAGCTCCATTAATTGTAGTTACATTTAACACTATAATGAAGACGATAATGTTATTTTAGTATCATCTCAGAAGGAAACTGGTGTGGCACGCTTGCCTGTTACGAGGCGATGTCCCCCCCGGTAAATTGCGATTACGAGGCTGGTCTCTATGCCTCCAAGTTGTCAAAGATGCTACAACACAGCGGTAAACCCCCAGTGGGTCAGGCAGATCGGCAAGGCGCCCACCACGGTGAAACACGGCACCTTCCCGCGGTGTTGTTCAGCCAGGCGCCAGCCGCCACCGCGCCAGCTGACTAAGTGACGTCATGGCTGGCAGCCTAGCGCGGGGGATTTAAAAATGGCACGATGATCTCCCTTTAATGTTTTCATTGTGTTTCTTGGTTGATTTGGGATTATTTGGACTAAGAAACAAAATGTGACCTGGCGAGCTAACGGCTAGAGGGGTCTTAGGCGCCTGACTGCTCTGCCCTTTCGAGGGGAGAGGGCTACCCATGCTAGTAAGGTCGCCAGTGAGGGGCCAGACTAAATGGTTCCTACGTAGGCTGCCAGTGGACCAGCGGAGCCACCCGCTGGAGGGATCGCCCAATAGGGGCCGTCCTGTGCTGGATGGTTGGGTGTCCAGGCTGGGATGCTTTGGGAGGGGGTCTCAGCTCTGTCGTGGACAAACATTCGTATCATGTGGGGCCTTTTTAAAACGACTGGTCCGCATGGGGACGAGGTACCCGTCCACGGCAGCCAGCGCTCCTCCCATTGTAGTCCCAGTAGGTGGTTTCCTTGCCCTGGAGCCAATTTTTGTGTAACTTTTTTATGGGAAAACACAAAAACATTCAGGTTCTCGTGAGGTGGCTGACCTGGCCCGCGAGACGTCATCTTCAGGTCTGAGTGGAAGGAGGATTCCCTCCACAAGGGCCTCCCACAGCAGTCTCCTGTTCTGGGAGTTCTTCTGAGGGACGCATTTCTGCTGCATATGACTCCTTTGATGGTAAATGTTAATCCATCATTTTCTTATCACGCCTTGCACTCACTTCTCAAGGTGTATGGCACGGTTCTTCGCATTCGACTTGTTTATGATAAGGACTTTCCTTCTAACCGCTGCTATGTGACGTTTCTGTCATGTGATGAAGCCCGTTTGGCTTATGAACATGTAGCATCTCTGCCCTTGCCGGCTCTGGCTTTAAAACTGAATTTCTCCAGTCACGTAATATTTCAGACAGTGACATGGATTACATCCCAAATGTTTTGAAAACTATTTAGAGAATTCAGTTCCTGAAGTCCGCCAGATCCCGCCTCCACGTTGGTTTGTGGCGTACTACAGAAATGGGCGTGGAATTTCATCCATGCCTCCCGGTACCTGTCCAAAGAGATCGGCACGATTCCTGAGGGAAACCTCAAGAAATATGGTAAGGGGTGCTCGTGCGAGCTAAAGATATTACGCAGGCAAGGATGTTGCAACATCTCCCATGCCCTTCTGACAGCATGTTTGAGACTGTAAAGGCTCATCCCACCTTTAATTATAGTAAAGGTTGTGTGTACAGTCAGGATCTTTATGAATTTCCTGAGGAGGAAATACTAGCAATGTGTCCTAGCTCAGTCCAAAAGGTGACTAAGATGAGGAATTCCTCCAACATGGTCCTTCTCACCTTTTTGGTTCCACCCTCCCTGACCGTGTTAATATCGGTCCTATCAATCTTAGGGTGAGGCGTTTTGTTTCTCGCCCTCTTCAGTGTTTCTCATGCTATGGGTACGGTCACGGTAAAAGCTCCTGTAAGGAAGCTTCTCGATGTGGTAATTGCTCTGCACTAGACTCACATTCTGAGGAGCATTGCAATGCTGCTGCTTATTGTTTCCATTGCCGTGATGCTCACCAGGTACGTTCCAGGCAATGCCCAGGTATCGCCTGGAGCAGGACATTCTACAGCTTGCTAAAAGCCAGTTCATCAGCCTTGGTATCGCCCAACGTGAACTCCTTTACCGCCAGAAAGATGGTGCTGGTGCGACATCTTATGCTTCATTGGCCGCTCGCTCTTCAGCTGAGTCTGCCGGTCCGAAGACAACAACTCCTGCTACCTCTCGCTCTGTTGGGAGTGGTGGTCCTGTTCGTTTGCCTAATAGGTTTGCCCTTTTGTCCGATGACGCAGGTGAGTCATCTGAAAGATGTGACGAGAATAATACGGACTTGACCAAAGTCACCCATGTAGTGGATGTCCATTTGCCACCTGTATCGCCTAAGCCTTTGAAGGGCCTGGCCAAGCGGCAACGCGGTTCTGTGGAGTCGATAGATTTAGCTCAGCCAAAGAAATCTAAGGTTTCTCCCGGTGCACATGATCGTGAGTCCTCCAGGGACCGCTCTGCAATGGTAGCTCCAGTAGTTTCTGTCCAGCCTTCTGTGACGCCCTCCGTCTCAGATCGGGCTTCTTGTGATGAGGACGGTCTTAGCATGGAGACGTCCGATGATATTGTCACAGCCGTCCCTCGTGGACCCACTGTGTCAAAAGTGCAGTCCAGCCTGACCTCGTCCTCCGATGACCGGTAGGAGTGATGATGGTTCGCATCACTCACCGGTAGGCCGAAAGGCTGCGGTCCAACGACCCGGCACATCTCAACTCCCGGTGTCTTCTCGTCGGTTGATTATTTCTAGTCAGGTGAGTCACGGGCAGCCCTTCAAAAGGCTCGCCCGTCCACTGCACCTAAATAGTCATCTTCAAGCTTCTACAGTGGAACTGTAGAGGCCTTCGCGCCTCGTGGGGAACTCCGAGCTTTACTGTCGGAGTTCTCTCCAGCCTGTGTAGCTCTACAAGAGACTATGCTAGGTGATAGTACTTATTCTAGTCCTCCTGGCTATCGTGCCTTTTTAGCACTCCTTTCCTGACCAGGGCCACCACGGTGGCACAGCTATCCTAGTCCGTCAGGATATACCTGTTGTCCCTTGCAACTCAACTCTCCCTTCAGGTGGTTGCTGTTAAGGTCTTTATGGGACGATCCTACACTATTTGCAGTTTATATCTCCATCCTCGGGTTCTTGTCTCCAGGGGTGAGCTTGACGGCCTGGTGCGTCAGCTGACTCCGCCTTTCCTCTTGTTGGGAGATTTTAACGGCCGTCACCCATTGTGGGATGAAGGTGCTAGTAATCCTCGTGGGGTTTTAATCGGTTCTTTTATTGAGGATGAGGGATTGGAGGTTTCAAATTCTGGGGATGTTACACATTTCCACAGTCCTACTGGGACTTTTATCTAATTCTTTCCTTGATTTTAATTGGCGGGTCCTACCGGATTTACACGGTAGTGACCACTTTCCGATTTTATTGGAATCTGTGAACTCTGAGCCACAGTCCCGGCCCCCACGCTGGGTTTTAGACAGATTGGCCTCGATTCACAGACCTTAGCTCTTTTATCCGTCCGTTGGCAGACTTTTCTACTTGTGCTGAGGCTGTTCATTATTTTACCGATTTTTACGTTCAGCAGCGCTTCAGACAATCCCTAGGACGTCCGGTCGCTTTACTAAGCGTCCTGTTCCTTGGTGGAATGCAGCATGCACCAACTCTGTGAGAGAGAAACGGGCGGCTTTCTCTCGTCTCCGGCGACATCGTGGGGACCCGCAGTGTCTGGAAGCTTTTCGACGCTGCCGAGCTCGGGCCCGCCGCGTTTTGAAAGAGGCACAAAGAGCCTCTTGGAAAGCCTATATCTCTTCCATTAACGTTCAAACACCTCTTACGGATGTCCTCAAGAAAGTCCGCGAAATTGCTGGGAAGTATTTTGCTCCTTCCCCACCAGTTTTGTTGTCTGCTGGGCGAACGGTGGCAGACCCTAAGACTGTCGCCGACCTCTTCGCGGAGCACTTTGCCAGTGTTTCCCGGAAGGATCCTGCAGCCCAGGCGCACGTCACCGCCAGAGAATGGAATCTCTTGGCATAAATTTTTCTTCCACTGGAGGAGTCTTATAATGTCCCTTCTCTGCCTCCGAGTTGCGGATTGCTTTGTCCTAGTGTCATGACTTCTCCTGGTCCAGATGATATTCCTTATGCCTTCTTGCGCCACATGTCTGACAGTGCTTTTAACTTTTTATTAAATCTTTATAATATGATTTGGCATACCGGTGACTTTCCATCTTCTTGGGCTGTGCCAGTGGTTCTCCCATTTCCGAAGCTTGGGAAAGGTCACCTCGAGGCTACGAACTACCGTCCTATATTTTTGACATCCTGTATTTGTAAAGTGTTGGAAATGATGGTAAATGTAAGACTCATGTGGTACTTGGAGAGGGGGAAGTACTTGTCATCGGTACAGTATGGCTTCCGAAAGATGAGGTCTACTACTGATGCTCTTTTATCCCTAGAGTCTTCTATTTGTGAGGCCTTCGCTAATCACCACCATCAAGTAACAGTATTTTTGACCTGGAGAAGGCCTACGACACAGCTTGGTGTCATGGCATTTTACAGTCTTTGTTTAATTTTGGCCTTCGTGGCCACCTTCCTATTTTTATCCAGCAGTTTTTATCCAGACGTCTTTTACGGGTTCGAGTGGGAGTGTTCTCTCCGAGGCTACTGCTCTAAATGATGGTGTCCCACAGGGAAGTATTCTTAGTGTTACACTATTCGCAGTCGCCATAAATGGTGTTATAGATACTCTCCCAGATGGCATTCACAGCTCCTTATATGTTGATGATTTATGTATTTCTTTTGCTGCTGCTAGGATGTCACTGATTGAGCGCAAGCTCCAACTGGCAATCAACAGGGTGTCCAGTTGGGCCAACATAAACGGTTTTCGATTCTCCACCTCGAAGACCGTAGCCATGCATTTTTGTCGCAACCGTGGTGTTCATCCAGATCCTAATTTATACCTAGCCAATAGACGCCTGTCATGTGTGGAGGCGACTCGATATCTTGGCCTTGTGTTTGACAACCGTCTCACCTGGGTTCCCCATTTCCGTTCTCTTAAGGCGTCTTGTCGGCAGGCATTATCCCTTCTTCGGGTTTTAAGTCACACTTCTTGGGGTGCGAACAGGGACACTTGCTGCTTCTTCACCGTACACTTATACTTCCCAAGCTGGAATACGGCTGTGAGATCTACTCATCAACGGATGCACGGCTACGCTGCTTGACTCCGTGCATCATGCTGGGGTCCGCTTGGCTACGGGTGCATTTCGGACATCTCCAATACCTAGCCTACTAGTGGATGCTGGTTTCTGGCCGCTCGACCTCCGGCGCCAGTCTTCGATGCTCCGGTGTTGGTTTCGCACCCACCGTCTTCCTGATTCTGTCCCTTGTGTGTCAATATTGCGGGACTCGCGTTCGCAGGCGTATGTCACTCGACCGAGTCTCCCTAAACCTTTTGGCCTTCGAGTGCAAATCTCATGATGGATTTATCTATCGACCCCACTCCTGTCTACTCTTTCCGGCTCCCACGAGTTGGTTATTGGCAGCTTCCTGTTGTCTCATTATGCCCTCCTGCCATGGATGGCAAGAAGGATTCCCCACCAGCTCTGTCCCACTCACGGTTTTTAGAACACTTTTTATCCATTCTGATGATCCCTGTTTTTACTGATGGTTCCAAATCCGACGCAGGCGTTGGGTTTAGTGTGGTTTTCCTCTTTTATCGGTCTGGCAGCCTTCCTTCAGTGGCATCCGTCTTTACTGCGGAGCTGTCTGCCATAGTCCTAGCTTTACAGATAATTTTACTCTCCCGGTTTCGTCTTTTACAATTTTTAGTGACTCTCGCAGTGCTCTTACTGCTCTCTCTCTCTATTATTTCCCCTCAACCCATTGGTTTTATCAGCCTTGGAGTGGCTTTATCTGCTTAACAACAGAGGATATCGTGTTGGGTTCTGCTGGGTCCCTGCTCATGTTGGTGTTCCCGGGAACGAGCAGGCAGATCTCCTTGCCATAGAGGCGTCAAGTCGCGCTCCATCCCCTGCCCCTGTCCCGTTTCGAGATTTATTCCAGTGTATTTGTCTGGCGATCGTTACAAGTTGGCAGAGGAGGTGGCAAACAGAACTCAGGATTTGAGTTTGGCGAATGAACTACGTAGGGAGGATAATTAAAGAAGCCTAGCCTTGTCAGTTAGAAAGACTTAAGTGCTTCAGGGAAGCATTATACCATTGGAGTTTTTTGTACTCCAGTGCCCGATGTTAGCTTGGGGCGTTGTCAGAGACGAGGCTGCAGACTGCCTGCCCCACCCACTGTGAGGATATAGTAAGGTGAGGGGGCACGGCATCACATCCAGTAGCTATGACAGGAGCGTTTCCTCGCTGGCAGCCTACAGGAGGACCCAGAATAAAATCTTGTGTCAAGCCTCCGTGTGGCTCACGCAAGTGTAGTGTTGTGTGCGCTCTCCCCGGCCTCCCCTGCCTTGCCATGTGTATGGGGGACAACAGTGAAGGAGGGCGGTGGCGTACCAGCATTTTCAAATTTTAAGAAAAATTTAACAGTACCAAAATAAAAAAGAAAAAAGTAAAAATCTTTATACAACGAAGAATCTGTTCTTTATTTCAGTGGAAAGCAAAACTTTTTGTATTCAGAAAATGTAATATAAGGTAGTATGGATGTGCTTTTCACCTCAACATTATGATGTGTTTGGACGCCATTGTTTTCAAATACATAACTTTCGATTTTATTTTTATTTTTTTTTATGTATGAGGACCAGCCAAAAAAAAAAAAAAAAAAAAATATATATATATATATATATATATATATAAAGGCTCACGAGTGCTGGTTCTTTAGAACAGTGCTATTCAACCTGGGTGGACAGTCCACCTTATAGTGGACGAGATTAGTGAGGGGTGGACTACTGGGTATTTAGAGCCTCTTAGTTTGAGATGAGTTGTGTAAATATATGGATGAATATGTAAAAGTTAAATAAAAAAAAATAAGAGAAACTGCTTTTTTCTGTTTATATAGTCATAGCAATGAGATATGAAACATAGATTTTAAATATTAAAAACGTGAAATTTTTAATGAGACTTTTTCGGGGTGGGGTGGACAGTTTCTACTTAATCACCACTAGGGGTGGACGACATTAAAAAAGAAATCAAGTTGTAGGAAGTCGGAAATACAGAAGCAGGTAGGATGTTCCAGAGTTTACCAGAGAAAGGTATGAATGATCTCTGAGATTATTGATGAACTCTTGCATTAGAGAGTTGGACAGAATAGGGATGAGAGGATAAAGATAGCTTTGTGCAGCGAGGCCGCAGGAAAAGGGGAGGCATGCAGTTAGCAAGAGCAGTAGAACAGTTAGCATGAAAATAGCGATAAAAGATAGAAAGAGATGCAACATTTCAGCTGTGAGAAAGAGGCTGAATACAATAATTATAGTCAGAAGAGGGAGTTGATGAGACGAAGTTGAGCATTGTTTCGTAAACAATCGTCTCGGTAACGTTATTGTATTTTGGTCTAAAACTAGTGCATTCCAGTCAGGGCGCCTTTTTTCTTATTGCAATTTTTAATATGAATTACTGTACATACATATACATTGGCCACGGGGACACCTCAGCCATGCCTTGCTCCAGAGGTAAGTTCACCAATGCTTGCCTGCACTCCCCTGTGTTTCCAGAGCCAGAGAATAAATAAAAGCCAGAATCAACCACCAAAGTAGATAAATAGCCCATTAAATAAGACAATGGTTACGTATATCCCACCATGACACAGACCAAGTCTCCAACCCCATCTCTCCTATTGTCAACTCGTTAACATTACCTTCAATTCTCAGTATTCCCTGCTGTTTCCCCCCTGAAATGCATTGATATATTTTAGTGGAAGGAGAAAGAAATGAGGGGGTCATTGGTGCAGGGAATGCCTTCGCAGGCAGAGTGAAAGAGGATGTAACGCGGCTGATGTACCTCCTCCTCCACTCTTGAGACTGGGTGAGTGCAGGGTAATTCATCGCTAAATGCCTTTGGTTGATGGGATCCCGCGCACATTTACCACATATGGAAGTCCTGGTAAAGCAGTCGGGTTATTCCTCAACGTAAAAGTCTAAGTGTAGAAGGGCCTTGAGGGAGTGTACTTAGTAGTAGTAGTAGTAGTAGCAAGAACTGCAGCAGCAGTGTTATAATCATTATTTTGAGTATTGGTGTGTGTGTGTGTGTGTGTTTTTTTTTTTTTTTTGTTTGTTTGTTTAATTCACCATGGTCATCTGCTGGTCATCCAGCCAGTCTTCCCCATTACGGAACGAGCTCAGAGATAGGGGCTGCACATTAAGAGGCTTGCCCATTTGCCTCGCCGCCTCCAGGGACTCGAATCTGGGCCCTATCGATTGTGAGTCGAGTGTGCTAACTACACTATGCAGCGTGTGCGCGCGCGCATGCAAAGGACGGGCTGCTCAATGTGGGATTTTTTTTTTTTATGAAGGGAAAAGAGCCAGCCAAGAGCAAAAAATAAATAAATAAATAAAAAAAAAAAAAAAGGCCCACTTGAGTGCTGGCTCTACAAAGGGAAAAATATCAGCCAAAATTAGGGGCCGCCGTGGTACAGTGGAACCATGCGTGTTTTGGGGTCCAAGGGTCTCCAAGCGCACGGTTTCGAATCTTGTCCACGGTCCGAGTGTAGGTTGGGCTTCCTCACTTGGGGCAAGGGTTTCCTAGTGGGTGGGCTTTGAGATAGGAGGTACCCTAAAAAGTATCCCCTTTAGCCCATAAGTTCCTGTGAAAAGCCCACATGGTATAAAAAAGAAAAAAAAAATGTCTTGATACCTCCTTCTTAAAAGAAGACAAGTCGTAAGAAGTCAGAAATACAGATGCAGGGAGGGAGTTCCAGAGTTTACCAATGACAGGTATGAATGATTGGGAGTGCTCGTTAACTCTTGCATAAGAAAGTTGGAGAGAATAGGGATAAGAGGAAGAAGAAAGCCCTGTGCAGTGAGGAAGGGAGGCATGCAGTTAGCAAGATCAGTAGAACAGTTAGCATGAAAATAGCAATATATGATAGGAAGAGATGCAACATTTTGGTGGTGAGAGAGGCTGAAGACAGTTAGTCAGAGGAGTAGAGTTGATGAGACAAAAAACTTTTGATTCCACCCTATCTAGTAAAACTGTGTGACTGGAACCCCCCAAACATGTGAAGAGTACTCCAGATAGGGGCGAGAAAAACTAGCGGAGGCACCTCAGAAAGTCTAACTTCATAGAAGCTGTTTTAGCAAGAGATGAGATGTGAAGTTTCCAATTTAAGATTATGAGTAAAGGATAGACCGAGGATATTCAGTGTGGAAGAGGGAGACAGTTCAGTGTCATGGAAGAAGAGGGAATAGTTGTCTAGAAGGTTGTGTTGAGTTGATAGATGGAGGAAATGAGTTTTTGAGGCATTGAAAACGATTAGATTTTCTCTGCCCCAATCGGAAATCTTAAAAAGATCAGAAGTCAGGCGTTCTGTGGCGTCCCTGCTTGATCTGTTGACTTCCTGAAGGGTTGGTCATCTCTGAAAGAATGTGGAAAGATGTAGGGTGGTATCATTAGTGTAGGGGATAGGGCAAGAAGTTTAGTTAAGGTCTTTAATGAATAATAGAAAGAGAGTGGGTGACAGGACAGAACCCTGAGGAACTCCACTATTAATAGATTTAGGAGAAGAACAGCAGCCATCTGTCACAGCAGCATTAGAACGGTCGGAAAGGAAACTTGAGATAAAGTTGCAGAGAGAAGGATAGAAGCTGTAGGAGGGCAGTTTTGAAATCAAAGCTTTATGCCAGACACTATCAAAAGGTTTTGATATGTCAAACGCTACAGCAAAAGTTTCACCGAAATCTCTAAAAGAGGATGACCAAGACTCAGTAAGGAAAGCCAGATCACCAGTAGAGCGACCTTGATTGAAGCCATACTGGCAATCAGATAGAAGATTGTGAAGTGACATATGCTTGAGAATCTTCCTATTCAGGATATATTAAAAAACAGTAATTTGAGGGATTAGAACAGTCACCCTTTATAGGAACAGGCTGAATGTAGACAAACTTCCAGCAGGAAGGAAAGGTAGAAGTTGATAGACAAAGTTGAAAGCGATTGGCTAGGCAAGGTGCAAGCACGGAAGCACAGTTTTTGAGAAGGATAGGAGGGGCCTCATCAGGACCATAAGCTTTCCGAGGGTTTAGGCCAGCGAGGGCATGGAAAATATCATTACAAAGAATTTTAATTGTAGACACGAAATTGTCAGAGGGAGGAGGAGAGGGAGGGACAAGCCCAGAATCATCCAAGGTGGAGTTGTGAGCAAAGGTTTGAGAGAAGAGTTCAGCTTTAGAGACAAAAGAGATGGCAGTGGTGCCATCAGGATGAAATAAGGGAGGGAAAGATGAAGTGAAGTTACTGGAGATATTTTTGGCTAGATTCCAGAAACCACGAGGGGAGTTTGAGTTTGAAAGATTTTGACATTTTCTACTTATGAAAGAATGTTTGGCAAGTTGAAGAACAGACTTGACATGATTCCGGGCAGAGATATAAAGTGCATGAGAGTAAGGAGATGGAAGACAAGTACCTTTGGTGGGCAACCTCTCTATCATGTATAGAACGAAAACAGGCTAAGTTAAACCAAGGTTTAGAAGATTTAGGTTGAGAAAAAGAATGAGGAATGTATCCCTCCATGCCAGATACTATCACCTCTGTTATGCATTCAGCACAAAGAGATGGATTTCTGACACGAAAGCAGTAATCATTCCAGGGAAAATCAGCATAATACCTCCTCAGGCCCCCCCAGCTGGCAGAGGCAAAACGCCAGAGGCACCTTCGCTTTGAGGGATCCTTTGGAGGGATTGGAGAAATAGGACAAGATACAGAAATGAGATTGTGATCGGAGGAGCCCAATGGAGATGAAAGGGTAACAACATAAGCAGAAGGATTAGAGGTGAGGAAAAGATCAAGAATGTTGGGCGTGTCTCCAAGATGGTCAGGAATACGAGTAGGGTGTTGCACAAGTTGCTCTAGGTTATGGAGGATAGCAAAGTTGAAGGCTAGTTCACCATGATGTCAGTGAAAGGAGATGAAAGCCAAAGCTGGTGGTGAACATTGAAATCTCCAAGAATGGAAATCTCTGTGAAAGGTTAGAGGGACAGAATGTGCTCCACTTTGGAAGTTAAATAGTCAAAGAATTTACTATAGTCAGAGGAGTTAGGGGAGAGATAGACAGCACAGATGAATTTAGTTGGAGAGTGACTCAGAAGATTCAAGAGCGTGGGCACGAGAGCAAGTTAAGTCGTTGCGTACATAGACGCAACATCCAGCTTTAGAACGAAAATGAGAATAGAGAAAGTAGGAAGGAACAGAGAAGGGGCTACTGTTAGTTGCCTCAGACAGCTGTGTTTCGGTGAGGAAAAGAAGATGAGGTTTAGTAGAAGAGAGGTGGTGTTCCACAGATTGAGAATTAGATCTAAGGCCGTGAATGTTACAGAAGTTAATGTAGAAAAAGTTGAGGGAGGTGTCAAGGCATTTGGGGTCATCATTGAAAGAGGCATCCAACCTGGGGACATTTTTGGTCCCCTCCCCAAAAGGGGACTCTGAGGCATGGTTTGGAGTACCCATTTTTCATTTAAATTTTTATTTTCAAGTGAAGGATGTATGTAGTTTTGTGTGAAGAAGGAGAGTTGTCTTAGAGGGCAGGCTGTGCATGCCCCCTTGAGTTGTGAGACACAAAGGTAAACGTTCAGCAAGGTCATAACTAGCTTTAATGGAAGGTTCATAACACCCCCTAAACTAGTGCTATTAGAACTTGCTGGGAATAAGTTATCATTTTGGTAGGTGTCTACTCTCTCTCTCTCTCTCTCTCTCTCTCTCTCTCTCTCTCTCTCTCTCTCTCTCTCTCTCTCTCTCTCTCTCTCTCTCTCTCTCTCTCTCTCTCTCTCTCTCTCTCTCTCTCTCTCTCTCTCTCTCTCTCTCTCTCTCTCTCTCTCTCTCTCTCTCTCTCTCTCTCTCTCTCTCTCTCTCTCTCTCTCTCTCTCTCTCTCTCTCTCTCTCTCTCTCTCTCTCTCTCTCTCTCTCTCTCTCTCTCTCTCTCTCTCTCTCTCTCTCTCTCTCTCTCTCTCTCTCTCTCTCTCTCTCTCTCTCTCTCTCTCTCTCTCTCTCTCTCTCTCTCTCTCTCTCTCTCTCTCTCTCTCTCTCTCTCTCTCTCTCTCTCTCTCTCTCTCTCTCTCTCTCTCTCTCTCTCTCTCTCTCTCTCTCTCTCTCTCTCTCTCTCTCTCTCTCTCTCTCTCTCTCTCTCTCTCTCTCTCTCTCTCTCTCTCTCTCTCTCTCTCTCTCTCTCTCTCTCTCTCTCTCTCTCTCTCTCTCTCTCTCTCTCTCTCTCTCTCTCTCTCTCTCTCTCTCTCTCTCTCTCTCTCTCTCTCTCTCTCTCTCTCTCTCTCTCTCTCTCTCTCTCTCTCTCTCTCTCTCTCTCTCTCTCTCTCTCTCTCTCTCTCTCTCTCTCTCTCTCTCTCTCTCTCTCTCTCTCTCTCTCTCTCTCTCTCTCTCTCTCTCTCTCTCTCTCTCTCTCTCTCTCTCTCTCTCTCTCTCTCTCTCTCTCTCTCTCTCTCTCTCTCTCTCTCTCTCTCTCTCTCTCTCTCTCTCTCTCTCTCTCTCTCTCTCTCTCTCTCTCTCTCTCTCTCTCTCTCTCTCTCTCTCTCTCTCTCTCTCTCTCTCTCTCTCTCTCTCTCTCTCTCTCTCTCTCTCTCTCTCTCTCTCTCTCTCTCTCTCTCTCTCTCTCTCTCTCTCTCTCTCTCTCTCTCTCTCTTTAGTCATGGTGAATCAACGACTTGCAAATGGTGTTAAAGAGAGAGAGTAAGTAGCAAACTTGACCATGGTGATTTGGCAGCAAAGAAAAGGTTATATATGAAATTACCTGATGTATGGGTATGTGGGTTGGTTAAGTACATCACAGTGCACAGCTTGAGATTAATTATATTGGTTGTACTTAACTAGAATGTACACGAGAAGGTGAGATGAGCGTGTGTCTGTCTCCCGCAACTGTTAAAGTCACTAGTGAAGATTGACATTCTGAACACAGGTCTCGAAGGTTTCTAGTTTTGCTCGAGCTGTATCTTTGCTCCTTAACTGATTTTTTTCACCTTTTCACAACTTATTAGTTATCTTTATAGTCATTTGCAATATATTCAGACTTAAAGTAGTAAGTAAAAGTAGTAGTAGTTCTGACTGACTAGTTGATGTAAGAGAATGCAGCAGCAGCAGTAGTAGTAGTAGTAGTAGTAGTAGTAGTAGTAGTAGTAGTAGTAGTAGTAGTAGTAGTAGTAGTAGAAGTAGTAGTAGTAGTAGTAGTAGTATTAAGAAAACCTAGTTGCAGAAATTCGTTGGATGAAATTAACTCAGAAAATTAATGAAAGGAAAGTTAAGAAATGTAACTTAACCAAATATATTGATGTTTGATTTGAAGAATGTAGATATAAATAGAGAGAAATTATAAAGATAGTTGTATACTGAAAGATCTAATCTTGTTTGAAGTGAGGAAATAAAGAAAATTGAAGGAAAAATTAATTTTAGAGGCAAGAATATGAAAAGAAAGTTGAGGTATATACTGTAAAAGGGAGAAACTTGATTTACCTCAAACTTGAGGAAAAAAGAGAACATCATAGTGAAAAATAGAAAAATGAAAAGTTATATATTGTCTTGAAATGAGATTTGACCTAACCTAACTTGGAAGAGGAAGAGGCATGATGAAAAACCAAAAAATAAAAGAGAGAAAGAAAATGAAAGAAAAAAAAATATATTTCCAACACTACTTAACTAAAACTTTCTTTCAGCCAGCAGCCCACGGCCTGCAGGCAGGAGCAGGTGGCAAGTTTCAGCGGGAAGCATTGCCAAGGTAGAGAGCACAGCAAGATAAAAACTGAGATGAGCTGGTGTGGCAAGGACTAAAATATTGCTGTGTTTGAAGAATAAAGGAAAAGAAATGATTGTCGTTGCTTGGCTGTCTGGCTGCCTCTCTCACATGACAATGTACATTGTAAATAAACACATTGTAATTCTATATATATATATATATATATATATATATATATATATATATATATATATATATATATATATATATATATATATATATATATATATATACACACACACACACATAAATATAGTCTATGAATAGAATTTCCTTAAGCACATGTATATTTCCACAGATTTTCCAGCTGTTTTGTACAAAACTTCCTCAGAATTTCCTCAGATAGTAGTTTCCTTGAACTTTTCCTCTGATGACTATGAATTTCTCTATCTGAGAAAATTTTCTCAAAATATGAGATGTGTCAGGAAGCCATCCTCTTGAGAGTTCAAGTCAGAAGGAGAAATTACAGAAGCAGGCAGAGTTCAACAGTTTACCAGAAAAAGAGATAAATGAATGAATAAATAAACATATAGAATAAAATAAAATAAATAAGACATTATACAAGTTGGATGAAAGAAAAATAAACTCTTTTTGCAATTATTTTATATCCATAATTAGTCAAAACAGTAGAAAAAAAATGCCAACTATCTGTAATAAAAATTTGTACACTCATTGCTATTTCTTGGAACTTACTCATACATGTCTCAGTAATAATGCCTGAAATACAAACTTTGTTGTTGTTGAACTGTTCAGAAGGAGCGAAATTAAGTTGGTGAATCTGTACCTGTTATGAAAAACCATGAGGGAATAGGCTGAGTCATGATATTATATTAAGATCCATATCAGTTAGCTGGCTATTTAAATTTATACACAGAGAAAATAATATATTTCTATATTAGAACACAGTTTCTTGATGTTCAAAACTTTATTTCTTGTTGTCTTGTGCTCATAAGTCATTTCTAAGAACATCTGTTTGGGTTTTGAGCAGAAGAGCAGAGAGCAATATGGCAGGCACTAGTGTGTCTTGCATGTGGCAGCATGACTCACTACACAGATGACAAAATTTAGAGATAAAAATTTAGATATCACAGACGACAAAATTCGATAAAAAATTATTCGTGTGATTTTTATGTATATTAATAATGCAAAATAACAGATAGTGTATTGGTGTGCAAATCATTTCAAAATGGCATCTGGATGAGAAGGGATTTAATTTTACATAAATAAATCTTGTTATATGGTAATTTAGGTCATCCTGCTCGACATCCTGAGTGAAAAAAAAACATTTTCGTCAAGTTTTGAAAATATTTATAAAGAAAAATTCCTACATGCCCCCTCTTAAAAACCTGAAATTTACATTACTAACCGTCTTAGTCCCATACAGCTCACACTGAAGTCACACCTTATGGTAACAATGTTCATAGAAATCCTCAACCATATATTCTTACCAGTTTCAATAACTAGGCAACCAGAAACATCTGTGAAACATAACACTTGTAACATTAAGTGAAAATGTTGAATATGGTCAAGATGAAAACTTTCATGCATTATATGTATTCCTTGTTGTTTTCAGTTTAAAACTAAATCCTTGACAATTCATAGATCAATATTTTGTACATCGAAAATTACATAGACTTGTCCAAAATGTCTAGCTATACACTCCTTCAGACACTTAGCTCATACTTTACGTGTTATTAGTCAATTATTTAATCTTTTCCCTTTAAAAACATAATTTCATCTTTTTTATATAAACTTTTAAGCATATAATACATACTGCACTTAATAATTTTTTACTCTATAGGATTTTCTATTCTTTGCAACACAATAACTGTTTCTGAACTCTATTGAAACATCATATATTTGTGCACATTTTCATATGATGTCATAAATTTGCTTTCTTTTTTATATTCATAAAGATAATCCCTGTCTCACTTTTCATATATTCTGAAACTTGTATCCATTCCTTATGCTTTAATCTATTCATTAGCATCTGTATAAAATTCTTTCACTCAATTAAAAGAACACAAATGGCATCACAAAAGTGCTTCTAGTTTTGCATACTGTATAACAATATGTATAATTATAAAACATCATTCTCCACTTTCAACTTCTGCCCAAGGAAATATGCTTCCCATATTCTGGAAATGTTTTGTTGTACTGAGCTGACAATTTTTTGAAGCGTTGTTGGAAAAGCTCCACAGCATACTTGTAGAGTTCTATGTCCAGTGAATTCAGCTCCTCAATTCGTTTTATGGTTTCAGCATCAAGGTCCATCATAGCCATGTTAGTAACAGTCTCATTAAACTGCCTGAATTGCTTTTTGAACCTGTAGTGTTATAGAGGAGAAAACAAAATTTTTTTTTAAGCTTAGAATTAGTTTTTTTTCTTCTCTATTTTACATAAACATATAGAAAATTTATCTATTTCAACTTCAGGATTCAGATAAATGCTTAAAAGTATATGTACTCAAAATTTTATATATATCATCTTTAACTCTTCTACTATGCCTTTAGCATAGAAGATGATGACTGATTCATGACACAGATGAAATGAATTAATGAGGCAGTTCACAAAATTACTAAAACTAACTTCAATCACCTGTGCTCAAACTGGATCAAATGGGATGTAGATTAATCATGAGATATCTATTATCATGAATAGACCTCTATAAAGCAGATTGTCCTGATAATACAATGCAAATATTACAGGAATGAATGAGAAAAATAAAATAAATTGTTTTCCTCAGCCTAAGTTTACAGCAGTATAAACTCAAAGGCCTTCCCACAATAGCTACATGGAGAGACTGAGTCATATAGTTTGTTAAGTTGGCATTTTTGAGTTGCCATTAATGTTATCAGGTTAAAAGACCACAAAATTTCAATGAACATCCCATACTTACTTTGTGCTAAGTAACAGGGGCTTCTACATGAAAGAATACAAATCCAAGATTTCTTGTTTAGAGCTGAGTACATCCAAGAAAACTTTTAACATTTGCTACAGTAAAGCAATGGAAAAGTACCTATATATATATATATATATATATATATATATATATATATATATATATATATATATATATATATATATATATATATATACAGTAAGTCCTCGTTATCTGGTAGTTCTTTATCGGTAAATTCACAGTTACGGTATTTGGAAATTACTACCCTCGATTTGATATACGGTAAGAAAAATTCACAGATACTGTATCCACTCATGTCCGAGAGGGCCCTGCATGGGGGAGCAGGGGTGATGTCATCCACACCACACCTCCCCGCCACTCACAGTACTGACTTTAACTTGACCACCCTTGGAGCCTCTTATCTCTTCCCCTGCCCTCCTTTTTTTAATTGCATTACATATTACTGACATGCATTACTAATTAGATGAATAAATGAACTTGGCGTGGAATAAAGAATGGCCAGAATGCGCGCACGATTTCCCAGGCTTCGCTGAAGACGACATTGGTGCGATCAGAAATGACATAGTAAATCTGTGCCATAGGGCTGGCTTCGATGAAGTTGATGATGATGATGTTCAAGATCTTTTAGGAAGCCATACTGAATCTCTCTCAAATGATGAACTTATAGAGCTAGACGAGGCATCACAGGAGGCAGAAAAAGAGGGAGACGAGGAAGAAGAACCTGTGCGTGGCCTGGACATCAAAACTCTTAGAGAATGTCTCGGTGGTATCGAGAAAGCTCTGAAAACTCTGAACTCTGAAGGAACGTGACCCAAATTCTGTCAGGAGTAGCAAAGTGGCTCATGATGTAGAGAAAAGTGTCAAGATTTATCAAGAAATCTATGATGAAAAAATAAGAAAAACTAAACGGTCCTCCATCTATTTGTTCTTCAAGCCAGTCAGACATGCTATCCTTGTCACATCTGCCGACCCTGCTACAGCTGGCCCTTCCTCAATATTCTCTTTCTTCAAACCATTGAAATGTGCTGACCCTTCTACATCTGCTTCCAACAGTGTAGACGACGACGTCTTATCCTCATATGACACTCAGCAAAAGATAAGTAAGGGCTGAAATCCCTACTGTCCCTTAGCCTCGGGAAGGACATCATTTGATACTATACATGGCGATTGAATGGTAAATAAAAAATATTTTCTGTTTATTTCTTTTGTGCAGTATTTTACTTTTTTTTTTATTTTTTAATGGTTATTTTCATGTATTTTTATTTCTGTAGGGATGACTTTCAACGTGCTGGAACGTATTCCCTATTATTACATGTTATAATGGGTTCGGTATATGGTAAATTTGATATGCGGTAAGGTTTTCAGGAATGCATATGTACCGTTTAACGAGGACTTACTGTATATCTATCTATCTATCTATCCTCTCCCTATCTCTCCTCTCTCCTCTCCTCTCTCCTCCTCCTCCTCCTCCTCCTCCTCCTCCCTCCTCCTCCTCCTCCTCCTCTCTCTCTCTCTCTCTCTCTCTCTCTCTATATATATATATATATATATATATATATATATATATATATATATATATAAAGTCCCGGTTACGCCGGTCTCGAGTTACGTCAAACTCGTAGTTACGTCAGTCCACTATAAGGCAATTTAACCCCTTCGCCCCGGATGTTAAAAAGCCCACCTATATGATATATGGGTGGTAGTGCCACGCCTGAGCACGGAAACTCGTGCAAGCTTGTCATACTTGTCGCTATTTTTGTATTATGCTGCTATTTTTAGTCACTATATCGCCTTCAAGAGGAAAGTGGACGCTCTCTCTCGGAGAGAGAGAGAGAGAGAGAGAGAGAGAGAGAGAGAGAGAGAGAGAGAGAGAGAGAGAGAGAGAGAGAGAGAGAGAGAGAGAGAGAGAGAGAGAGAGAGTGTGACATTTGCTAATATTTTAGACACAAGCGGACGATGTAGCTTATCTTCGAGAGGAAGAGGGGAGGAGGAGAGAGAGAGAGAGAGAGAGAGAGAGAGAGAGAGAGAGAGAGAGAGAGAGAGAGAGAGAGAGAGAGAGAGAGAGAGAGAGAGAGAGAGAGAGAGAGAGAGAATTAGAACATTTTTTGTGTGTGTGTGTGTGTGTGTGTGTGTGTGTGTGTGTGTGTGTGTGTGTGTGTGTGTGTGTGTGTGTAATTTTCACTGTTTGATCTGCTGCAGTCTCTGACGAGACAGCCAGACGTTACCCTACGGAACGAGCTCAGAACTCATTATTTCCGATCTTGGATAGGTCTGAGACCAGGCACACACCACACACCGGGACAACAAGGTCACAACTCCTCGATTTACATCCCTTACCTACTCACTGCTAGGTGAACAGGGCTACACGTGAGGAGACACACCCAAATATCTCCACCCGGCCGGGGAATCGAACCCGGTCCTCTGGCTTGTGAAGCCAGCGCTCTAACCACTGAGCTACCGGTGTGTGTGTGTGTGTGTGTGTGTGTGTGTGTGTGTGTGTGTGTGTGTGTGTGTGTGTGTGTGTGTGTGTGTGTGTGTGTGTGTGTGTGTGTGTGAATGTTACAAGGCGGGACGATGTAACTTATCTTCGAAGGGAGAGGGGAGGGAGGGAAGGAGATGGGAGGAGGAAAGGGAGATGGGTGAGAGAGAGAGAGAGAGAGAGAGAGAGAGAGAGAGAGAGAGAGAGAGAGAGAGAGAGAGAGAGAGAGAGAGAGAGAGAGAGAGAGAGAGAGAGAGAGAGAGAGAGAGAGAGAGAGAGAGAGAGAGAGAGAGAGAGAGAGATGGGTAATTTTAGACACAAGGCATGTAGCTTATCTTTAGTGATTGGTGGAGACAAGGATGATGGGAGGAGCACTAGGATTTCAAGGACAGCATACGGCGTGTGTAGTTGGTATCCAACACACTATACGGGACAACTGAACTGAAGAAAGCTCAGAAAAGAAATATGACGTCTACGTAGGCGTCACCGTATTTGCTACTGGGGCTTCATGACACCCACATAGGCATCACCGTATTGAAGGGGTTAAGATTAAAAAAATTGAAAATTTATAAATCGTAAAGTGCGGGATTTATTGTTATTGTTGGTGGTTGCCCGCCACACCGCCTGCCTCACGCTTGAATACAATAACACCCTGCCTCAGTTCCACCACACCATTGCCCCTGGCAAGAGTGTTATCCTAAACAGGTTGATTTCTGGGAAATCCTATTTTCAGTAGGAAACCAATCACTAAGGTAGCTACGAGCAGCATCTTTAATGGGCCAAACGTTTCGACATTTCATCTTATGTCATCATCAGTGGTTATCCTACTTCTGCGTTTACTGACTCAAGTTCTTAGTATCTTGCTCAATGGCACCAAAGAGAAAACTTCTTAGTGACAGCAGTGATGCTAAGAAAAGGAAAACCATTATGCTACAAGAAAAAGAGGACATAATTAAAAGACATGAGAAGGGAGGCAGCAGCTGTGTGTGAGAGAGGGAAGAAAATGGGAAGCCCGTTACCATGACAATGAGGAGGTTGACAACCTTGAGGGCTCGCACACCCATCACAACAATAACAACTCCGGAGCCTTCACCTGGGCCACACGACACTCACAGCTGACTTGCACCGTCTGCGCCTGTCTGCTGATCCCTATTGCCCTTTCTTATTGCATTTCCTGCCCCGCTGCCCACCCTTCTACTCCCACCGCACTGCACTATGCTCCCAGCTGTCCGCCCTGGGTGTCACAACATTCGACCTGCCCACCCTCCTGGCGGCCTCAGGCGTCCACCCCTCTCGGCAACCTGCAGTCCTTTGCGTTCGTGGCCCTAATCAACAACAAAAACAAGCTTGTGTTTCATATTCCTACATAGTTGTAAATAATAACAATATAACCTTTAACTTACCTGAATGACCATAAACAATGATTGGTTGAAAACTCCATAATATGCTTTGAAATGTACGGAAACTCGAGTTACCTACAAAATCGACTTACGTCATGTTTCAGGAACGTAACTCTGACGTAAAGCGAGACCTTACTGTATATATATATATATATATATACCTTCCCCCAGTGATTTTCCTTTAAATCAAGATTTTCTCTTTTTGTGCAACAAACTACTAATAAATGAGTGTAATGTTCTCCTGCCTGCACTGCAAGAAATAACCGAGATATATGACTTGAGACACTGAGATGCTTTTTTTTCTAAACCTCTTCTTTTAAGATTTCAATCCAAGTCTCTAACATATGTACATAATAGTTCAAAGATTAGTACAATCAAAATTTGTGGAATATCCTTGAATTAGCATGAACATAGCATGCGTTGAAAGTTATGGTTACTATTTAGTCTTGAATTAGCATGAACATAGCATGTGTTGAAAGTTATGGTTACTATTTAGTAAATTTTTTAAAATTCTTCAATAGCCTTACCTGAGATTAAAAATCACTTCAAACAGGTACTGACTAATGCCTTGCTCTTCAGTCAGGCCATAAAAAGCCATCTTCTTCAGATTTCTTTTTGCAGAAAGCAGCATTATCCTGCCTCTATCTTCAGGAGTCATCATGGAAGTGTTGTAGCATCCAACTAATGACAGATCTACAAGAGGAAGACCCATGTATCATCACTTCACAATAAATATAGATTTATTCTCAAAGGTATTTTCAAGTAAGAATAGAAATATGTAGGACATCAATCACCCAATGAAATTTGAGATTGTTTTGAATACCTTGAGTTCCTGTGAATGAAGAAATAAAAATAAACATGGCTTAAAATTAATGAAGAGGAATTAGAAGCATTTGATAATAGACAGTAATGAATAGAAAACCAATACTGCATGATGAATTAGTAATACCAAATGAACTGTATGGACTGGTACATCAAATACATATATAAATGATATATGGTGTTTGATGGACTTGTAGTGAGTAATACATAAGGAGAGAATGAGAAATGAGGAAATATGAAAGAACTGGTGCTACAAAAGATATAGCAGATTAAATTGAGCATACAATCTTACAATACTTTGAACATACAGATGGAATGGAAATAGACTGACTGGTGAAGATAATTGGATTTATTGTGAAAGGTATTAGGGTGTGGACAATACTAAAGCTTATTTTCATAAGACTTGTGTCTAGAATGGAACCATATAAAGAAAAAAAAGATGTGCACAGGAGCCCAAAACTATAAAACTGTACTTCCCAAAAGATAACTACATATTTGAAAGTAAAAAAAGAGAGGGAAATTTAGTTTTGAGTGTGTGTTTTGATACTCTTCTGAAACAATTAAAAACATAGGAAGGAGGAAAAACAGAAACAGGTAGAGAATTTCAAACCTAGCCTCACAATTTGCTGTCTAACTCAAGATAACAAACCTGCCAACATCCGTGTCTCTCTGTTCATAGCCAAGTTGCTACTGCATGCCATGAACTCATCCATAGTGACATTTTCCCAAATCTTTGTGTGATAACATGGTGGCACCTCCATCTAGAAATGAGCATAAACAATAAATAACATAGTAAATAAATAACATAGTGTACTGAGCACAACAGTCAAGGGTATATACTGTGGAAATAAGTAACCTGAGAGTGACATGAGCTGAGTGTGTGGGTGTATTTACCTACTTGTAGTTTTACTGGACCTGGGCATTATGCTCATGTGGCCCTGTCTCCATATCTACATTTGTCCAACTTTTCTTTAAAGCTGTGCACACTACTTGCTGACACCACTTCACTCGGGCAATTCCCTGCATACTTCTTTGTGGAAAGCTGAATTTTTTAATGGTCTTAAAGCATCTTCCCATCCTCAACTTTTTAAAATGACATCTTGTGCTTCTACTGGTGACTTCATCTCTTAGTAATAGCTCTTTGTGTGTAATTCACTGTTTGATCTGCTGCAGTCTCTGACGAGACAGCCAGACGTTACCCTACGGAACGAGCTCAGAGCTCATTATTTCCTATCTTGGGATAGATCTGAGACCAGGCACATATCACACACCGGGACAACAAGGTCACAACTCCTTGATTTACATCCCGTACCTACTCACTGCTAGGTGAACAGGGGCTACACGTGAAAGGAGACACACCCAAATATCTCCACCCGGCCGGGGAATCGAACCCCGGTCATCTGGCTTGTGAAGCCAGCGCTCTAACCACTGAGCTACCGGACCATGTGTGTGTGTGTGTGTGTGTGTGTGTGTGTGTGTGTGTGTGTGTGTGTGTGTGTGTGTGTTTACCTAGTTATAGTTTTACAGGGCCTGGGCTTTATGCTCGTGTGGCCCCTTCTCCATATCTACACTTATCCAATCTTACTTTAAAAGTATGCACACTCGTTGAAGCCACTACTTCTTCATTTAAACTGTTCCATGTCTCAATACATCTTTGCGGGAAACTATATTTTTTAACACCTCTCAGACATCTTCCTTTTCTCAGCTTTTTACTATGTGATCTTGTGCTTCGAATGTCATATTTTTCTCTCAGGATCAGTTTCTCATTATCCACTTGGTCCATTCCGTTGATCAATTTATAAACTTGTATCAGATCTCCTCTCTCCTTCTTTGTTCCAGGGTTGGTAGATCCATAGCCTTTAGTCTCTCCTCATATGTCATCCCTTCAAATTCTGGAACCATTCTTGTAGCCATTTTTGTAGTCTCCAACTTCCTTATGTGTTTCTTTTATGAGGGGTCCACACTACTCCTGCATATTCCAATCTGGGTCTTATTATAGTACTTATCAATTTCTTCATCATTTCTTTGTCCATGTAGTGAAATGCTACTCCAATATTCCTTAGCAAATTATATGTTTCTCTAAAAATTCTATCAATATGGCTTACTGGTTGATTGTTTTCTTCCATCGTCACTCCTAAGTCCTTTTCCTTTTTACTTTCTCCAGTTCTACTCCATCTCCCATCTTATAGATTCCCACAGGTCGTCTTTCACTCTTTCCCATTTCCATGACATGGCTTTTGTTCACATTGAATTCCATTTCCCACTTTTACTCCATTCCCAGATCTTATTTAGGTCTTCTTGCAGTATTTCACAATCCTCCTTTTGCTTTATAACTCTGCACAGTTTCATATCATCTGCAAACAGATTTATGTAGCTGTTCACTCCTTCTGGCATGTCGTTAATATAAATGAGGAAAAGTATTGGTGCCAATACTGACCCCTGTGGCACTCCGCTTTCTACTGCTCTCCACTTGGACTTCATATCTTTAACTACCGTCCTTATTTCTCTCCCCCTCAAATAATTTTCTATCCATCTCAATGTGCTTCCTTTTAAGCCACCCTTCTCCTCTAACTTCCATAGTAATCTTGCATGTGGCACTTTGTCAAATGCCTTTTTTAAATCCAAATAAATACAGTCAACCCATCCTCTCTCTCTTGTACTCTATCAACTATTCTAGAATAGAAACTCAATAAATTAGTTACACACGACCGTCTTTTCTAAAACCAAATTGGCTATTTGATATTAATTTGTTGTCTTCAAGGAACTCGATCCATTGTTTCTTTATTATTCTTTCACACATCTTGCATATTACACTAGTTAGTGATACCGGTCTGTAATTTAAAGGTTCTTCCTTCCTTCTGCTCTTATATATGGGAACCACCTCAGCTCTTTTCCATTCTACTGGTACTGTTCCATTTTCTATTGAGCATTTTATAATGTTGTATATAGGACTTGCTAGTTCTTCCCTACATTCTTTCAGTATTCTGCCTGAGACTTCATCCGGTCCCATTGCCTTCTCTTCATCCAGTTCCTTCATTAACTCTTTTATTTCAAGCTTGGTTACTTTAATCTCTTTCATATAGACTGTCTCTCTATTACCCTGTGGCCTTTCAAATTTGGATTCCTTAGTAAAGACCTCCTGAAATTTTTCTTTAAAACTATGTACACTCTTTGCCGACACCACTTCCTCACTCAAACTGTTCCAAGTCTCAACACATCTTTGCGGGAAACTAATTTTTTTAACATCTCTCAGACATCGTTTCTTACTATGCGATCTTGTGCTTCTAAAGTCATATTCTTCTCTCAGGATCAGTTTCTCATTATCCACTTCATCCATTCCGTTAATCAATTTATAAACTTGTATCAGATCCCCTCTCTCTCTTCTCTGCTCCAAGGTTGGTAGATCCATAGCCTTTAGTCTCTCCTCATATGTCATCCCTTTAAATTCTGGAACCATTCTTGTAGCCATTTTTTGTAGTCTCTCTAATTTTCTTATGTGTTTCTTTTTATGGGGAGTCCACACAACTCCTGCGGACTCCCCATAAAAAGAAACACATAAGAAAATTAGAGAGACTACAAAAAGTGTGTGTGTGTGTGTGTGTGTGTGTGTGCACTTGCTATCTGAAATTCAATATGGTGTATGCCACAAAAATATATAGTAAATAAATTATGTGAGACAAGAAATCTACGGGCCATTGCCAAAGGCCTGTGATACCTTCGGCCCCCTTAAAAAAAATAAATAAAAAAATTTTAAAGTGAGACAAGAACTTTCTACTTTTCTCATTTCCCTCTGTCTAGGAGTGTCCCCCATGGTAGGATGGTGTGTTGCCTTCAAGTGATAAATGCTGCCCAAAATAAACATGAAATCTGGTTTTCAAAATCAATACCTTGGTGGCAGTTCGGCCTTGGCACTTCAAAATAGCGTTATTCCACCCTGTTTTAAGGCGAACATGGTGGAATTCACTGACAAACCGATGAATAGGATGTCTTAGCATGGTGATATAAAAGTACCTGGGAAGTGGGAAAAAAATATGTTACTAGGTATCTGTCCTTAGAAAAACTATATGAACAGAGCAAAGTGACTGCACAGGCACTCACCCTGAGCTTTTTTCAGGACATTACTGGTAAGGCCAAAATTATAACCAAAGACAGAGATTTTTGGTCAATCATAAAAGTCTTGGCGCTATAACAACTCATACTTAATATATAATAATTGGAAAAATATTTACGTGGATGTTAATGATGTACAACCGATGAATGAAAGATGAGATTGAATATCCACTAAGATACACCACAAGGATACACACTACAAACATATCATATACCTAGGGCACACAACACCCTAAATGGAACCTCAAATTTGCAGTTTACAAATATCTCAACTAGCTATACATATGTTGAACAGGCAGCCTGAAGGGCAAGGATGTCTATATTAGGAAGTTTTGCTGTTCAGACATTAATACCATCAATAGTACTTATAATCTGCAGCATTAGTAGTGTTTATAATTTGCAATGTAAAGTAGTTCTCACATTCTATTTTACCATTAAACAGTAATACACTTACCTTTTCTTGATTCTATTACCATTACGTTTATTCATGACTTTATCCACACAATTGGAGTTGGTTAGTTCTGTCCAGCCTGCATGGACGCCACACCTCCATCCAGTGGTGTGCCGGGAGAATAACCAGGTCTCAGATGAATTCTTGCCAGGCCGAGGGCAGGTGCACCACTTCACGGTTCCATGGCACACACATGGACGCGCCAACTCCAAGTCCGTTACGAGATGCTGTCCAAATGTTGTCCCACCAGTCTTCTGAATATGCAAAAACACGATGACATCACGGCCCTCGATGTCAAACTTCAAGTTTTGATCCACCACATCATCAAAGGATGGCCCCACGTCTGTCTGGGATATGTGGAGTAGTGGCTGTCCAACCAAATTTGTTCTAAAGTGCAATTGGTCAAGAGTGTCTCTGAATACATGAAGAGGCTTGGAGTAAACAGAGTCGGACAAGTAAAATCCAAGATACTTAAATCCTGCCTTGCCCATCAACGTTAATACAACTAGAAGATATATGCATTTGTTCCTTCCTCTCCGCATAAATATTTCTTTCACAAGCCTCATGCTCATCACATAAAATGAAATTCAAATGAAAAAAATCAGAAGTAAGATCTAAGTTAGTATTAGTCTAGTGGCAGTACACTCCACCGCTTCAATCTCCGCACTGTCACTATCTTGAATAATCGTACTCGTATTTGATTTTGACGTGGCTGTACTTAGACAACACAGCCACACTGTCGCAAACAATCTAACAGTACATCTATAAAAGAAGAACATTCAATAAAAGTAGCTAACAAAGTTAGTTTTTAAAGTATTACTTCATACAGACCTACTATAGCTATGTTTCATATTGACTATTTTTCCACAAAAGAGAAGGTATTTTGATACATATCAAAGTTACAACGTGGCGGCACCTAGTAAAGAATGACGTGTCACTTATAATACCTGCACGCAACATCACAGATCACAGATGTCAGACAGATCAGCTGTGAGGTCTTGCGGTGGATGCCAGCTGTCTGTGTGTACGGCGCCACCCAAACACTGCTTCACCATACGTCTGGCAGCCAGCTAGCCACTCATGTGCCGACTGCCGAGCCTTTTAAAAAATTTCTTGTTTGTGTGTGTGCTTGACTGCGTGTTCAGTCCTGTTTTCAGTTCCTGAAAGATTTTCTTCCTTAAATCATGTACATAATTTTCTTACTTTCTTTCATGTCTCTTTCAGTAGAAAGTATTTTCTGTGTAAGGTTGCTGTTAATTCTTGTTCTATTCTTGCTATAAATACGCCTTGATATGCAGTACAGTGTAGTAGAAAGTAGTACAGGTCCTCTTCTTGATCCATGTTGCATATACTGCACCCAGTGTCTTGATGTTGGTGTTCCTTAATTCCTGTCATTATAGTGGAAGACAGTTTGTTCTGGGCTTGTAGCAGATAATAGACGCTGGGCTGTTATTAATGACACCATCTAGAAATATTTATTTCCATATATAGAGTAGTATCTATAACTGACAATGAAGCCTCCTCTACTGAACCTCATCTTCTTTTCCTCACCGAAACACAGCTGTCTGAGGCAACTGACAGTAGCCCCTTCTCTGTTCCCTCCTACTTTCTCTATTCTTATTTTCATTCCAAAGCTGGACGTTGCGTCTATGTGCGCAACGACTTAACTTGCTCTCGTGCCCACGCTCTTGAGTCTAACGAATTTTCCACCATCTGGCTACGACTTAACAGTCACTCTCAAACTAAATTCATCTGTGCTGTTTATCTCTCCCCTAACTCTTCTGACTATAGTAAATTCTTCGACTACTTAACTTCTAAAGTGGAGCACATTCTGTCCCTCAAACTACCGTCCTATATCTTTAATCTCTTGCTTGTCTAAAGTTTTTTAATCTATCCTGAATAGGAAAATTCTCAAACATCTGTCACTTCACAATCTTCTGTCTGATCACCAGTATCGCTTCCGTCAAGGAAGTCGCTCTACTGGTGATCGTCTGGCTTTCCTTACTCAGTCTTAGTCTTCCTTTTTTAGAGATTTCGGTGAAACTTTTGCTGTAGCGTTAGACATATTAAAAGCTTTTGATAGAGTCTGGTATAAAGCTTTGATTTCAAAACTGCCCTCCTACTCTGCAACTTTATCTCAAGTTTCCTTTCCGACCGCTCTATTGCTCCTGTGGTAGACGGCTACTGTTCCTCAGGGTTCTGTCCTGTCACCCACTCTCTTTCTATTATTCATTAATGACATTCTTAAGCAAACTTCTTGCCCTATCCACTCCTACGCTGATGATACCACCCTACATCTTTCCACGTTCTTTCAGAGACGTCCAACCCATCAGGAAGTCAACAGATCACGCGGGGACGCCACGGAACGCCTGACTTCCGATCTTTCTAAGATTTCCGGTTGGGGCAGAAAAAATCTAGTAGTTTTCAATGCCTCAAAAACTCAATTCCTCCATCTATCAACTTGACACAACCTTCCAGACAACTATCCCCTCTTCTTCAATTACACTCAACTGCATGTCTCCCTCTTCCACAATGAATATCCTCGGTCTGTCCTTTGCTCATAATCTTAACTGGAAACTTCACATCTCATCTCTTGCTAAAACAGCTTCTATGAAGTTAGGTGTTCTGAGGCGTCTCCGACAGTTTTCCTCGTCCCTCCAACTGCTTACTCCCTGTATGGAGTACTCTTCGCATGTTTTTTTTTTGGGGGTTTCAGTCACACAGCTTTGCTTGATAGAGTGGAATCGAAACCTCTTCGTCTCATCAACTCCCTCCTCTCACTAATTGTCTTCAGCCTCTTTCTCACCGCCGAAATGTTGCATCCCTTCCTATCGTTTATTGCTATTTTCATGGTAACTGTTCATCTGATCTTGCTAACTGCATGCCTCCCCTTCTCCTGTGGCCTCGCTGCACAAGGCTCTCTTCTTCCTCTCATCTCTATTCTGTCCAACTCTCTAATGCAAGAGTTAACCAGTACTCTCAGTCATTCATCCCTTTCACTGATAAACTCTGGAACTCCCTCCCTGCATCTGTATTTCCGAATTCCTAAAATTGTCTTCTTTTAAGAAGGTGGTATCGAGGCATTTGCTCCCTTAATTCTGGCTGACGGTTTTGGCACTTTTTGCACTTTTTAGAGAGACAGTACTCAAGTAGGCCTTTTTTAACTTTCTAATTTTTGCCCTTGGCTGGCCCTTCCCTACGTAAAAAAATAAAAAAAATCATATTAGATAATGAATAACTAGGTAATCAATATAAATAATAATATGAAAATATATGGTTGCTGATCGCTGCACGAGTACAAAAATTTAGGGGGGTTACCTGAGATGCATTATAAAGACTATACAGTACATACAAGGTTATGTCCTAGGCGAAGCACAAGGCTACGCGATGTCATTAAAAGGGAGCATAGCCACCTTGAAAAGTTAAATATAAAGAAGAATATATTATATTGTTGCGGCGGTGTGGCATGAAGAAGTGTCCCATCATGACGAAATGGGAACCGCACGAAGGCAGAACGCACGCCGAGCCTGCAGGGAGAGGACTTCCTCATCCAGTACAATTCCAATGGCAAAACCATTTTCCCAACAACTTAGTATAGTTTAGTATATCATATATACCTATTTTGAGGAAGTGTACGTCTCTGGCAGTCGAAATTTACTAAAATATATGTATGGGAAGCTCTTAGTAGAAAAAAAAAAAGTCATTTGTAAATTGGTCGCCGACCGTGACGGACGTCTAGATCCCTGCTGGTCTCTACTCTGACCGCTGTGCGCGGTGACGTGTATGACTACGGTGCATTTGTTACCACTTATCAAATAACCAGTGCTTGTGACAAACAGCAGCTGGCTGCTTCATAGCGTCAAATTTTTACTTAATTAGAAATTATATTTGGTTACATTGGTAAGAATAAAGCAGCAGCAAAACATTCCATATTTACCTGGTTAATTATGGAAATGTTATTAAGAGTTACATAAGTGACAGTACTTTCATCACGGCTATGGACACAAGGATACTCCGACATTGAGGCTTTAACACTGGTGGGGGAGGTGTAGTATCGGGGTGTGACTTCAGGCAGGCGGTAAACCAAAATCAAGACAAAAAGAGATATATATTATTTGAATATTTGTTTATATATGGGAGTAAACACAGTGAGCTGTTTGTTTATTGTTTCATCTTGACCAAATTGCACGTGGAATTTATCTAATGTTTTGACATTACTTAATTTGAGTAAATTTTTTTTTCTTCACCTTTTCAAACATAATGTATGTTTTGCATGGGTATTATTCTATTTCTTGATATAACTGCTGAAATGTTTTATTTTTGTTTTACATTGCTGTCAAATGGAGGCGCGTTAAGATTAGGGAGGGTTAATTAGAATGGGTTGGTATTGGCAGCGTTGAAAACCCATCCATTTATGTAACAATGGTTTGCTTTGGTGTACATAATATAGTCAATAAGTGAAGCAAAATCTCGGTATGAATGAAAATTGCATGCCCCACTGAGTCACTGAGTTCAACACTGCCCGATGAAGTTCCAAAGCAAGTAAATCATGCCGAAGGAAGCGGTATTTCATTAGTAATTCACTATCACCAATCATCATTAGTAATTCACTCAATGCCACGGAGTCAAGGTGATCCTCATGGCATGAGCGTATATGAATACTAAGATATGATATCCATTATAGCAGGCAATAGAGGAGTGGAAACAAATATCGTGGTGAAAGCAACATACAAGCTAAAAGGGTCACAAGAAGAAGAAGAAGCCGAGTCGTCGCGAGTCTCCGCTTCATCTGTGGCCTATCTCACCTCTGCTTTATTTTTTGGTATTCCATATAAAATTTCACTTTATGCATTGCAAAACAAGCCTTTCTTGGGGTCAAGGTTTGTAAAAAGCTAATAGAAATGTTGTTTTGTGAACATAAATGCATATATAAGACAGTAACCACCTCGAAAGGTGGTGTTCCCAGCAACCTAAAAGCAACCTGATAGCAACCTCGCTACCGTCCCTCCAAGCGTTCATGGATGCCATTTTGCGGCAGGAGGCTGCTCTGACGTTGTTAAAGTTTCTTGGATCCAGCTGGAGAGGTGGTGTTACCAGCAGCCTGAGAGCAACCTCGTTACCGTCCCTCGAAGCGTTCATGGATGCCATTTCGCGGCAGGAGCTTGCTCTGACGTTCACGTTGTTAAGAATCTTGGATCCAACTCCCGCTCTTCTTGTGCCTCATGTGCAGACTGCCAGCACTGAGTACAGACGGAATCTCTTCAATCTGCCTATAATTCATCAAGATGGCCCCAAAACGTTCTTCATCTTCTGCATGTGGGGTTATTCTTGATAAGTGGATTTTTGATAAAGTGGTAAAGCTCAGAGGAAGATGGTGACTGACTGTGGTGTGAGTGGTGAAGACAGTGACGCAGTGAGTGTTTTATTTACGTACTGTTTTGTTGTTTTCCCTTATTATTTCTTGCTTTTCTTTACTTTAAATATACTAGTAAATAAAAAAATTTAATTTAGCCAAATAAAGAGTATTTTCTACGATTTTTTTTGGACTACATCCCGCATCCCCCTATTATCTATTGTTTCTTATGAGAATTACATGTTTGTTTTACGCGAATTTTGATATACGCGAGGCCTCTTGAAACGCATCTATCACATAAATCGAGTTAATTGTATTTGATGGGAGAGGAACAAATAATGAAGACTAAAGAGGAAAAAGATCTGGAAATGTTTATAGTTCGAATTATCGCCAATTCGAACTCAGTTAATCAGTTAATCCTCAAGGTTCGATCGACTGACTCGCCAATTTGACATTCATATCTCGTGTGCCACCCACCTGGTCAAATTCGCTGCTACCCCACCAGGCGTAAGTGACGCTATCCTGTGCGTTGCTTCACCAGTGTCACTCTTGCCCCAGCCAGCGTCCAGGCAGGCCACACTCCACTGTTACACCTCCTGCCTCCACGCCGCTTCAACCATGCTGCGCAAAGCCACCTCCAGCCCCAGCCCAAAGAAGCAACTTCCTGCCTTTCAAAGAATAGCTTGAGCTTATTCGAGTGTGAGGCAGGTATAGCTCAGTGTCGTTGCAACGCAAATGGGTGTCCCTAGATCAACAGTATCAACAATTTGGAAGAACAGGGACAAGTACCGCGAGGCTGATGCATCATGCAAATGGTTTTATTTTCATAAATGTACTGTACAGCACCCTAATGTGTTTAATAAAAAAAAGTTAGAAACAAATGAAGCCTTTAATAGTACTGATTTAGTCTAAGATAGTGTTTTTTAGAGGTTATAGTGATATTCTAGGGGATTTAGGCTGGAGGTTGGTCCCAATCCCCCCCCCCTAATTCTTAAGTATCCTATGGGAAAAATTGCTTCACGATTCGAATAAACGATGATTTGACCGATGAAAAATTGCCCTAACCCCATTGAATTGCGAGGATCCCCTGTAATTGGATTATCATATAAAATGTTGACTAATATTAGAGTGGCATTTAAATACATAGACAAAGATATGATGAAAAAAATCGTTATGAGCATGATACATCCAAAGTTGGAATATGCAGCAGTGGTGTGGTCACTAAGCTTGAAAAAGATACAAGATTAAAACGGATACAGAAGATAGGTACAAAGATGGTGCCAGAACTAAGACCTAATATATGGAAGAAAGGTAAAAGAGAACAAGAAGACCTAATAACAATGTATAAAATAGTAAATGGCATTGAAAAGATTGAAAAGGAAGACCTGGTACTGGTGACAGAAGCTAGAAGGACAAGAGAACATGTAGAGAAGATTAGGATGAGGCAGTGTGTGAAAGATACTGGTATTTTCCACATTGAACGGTGGAAAAGTGGAATGCATTGAGTGATGAAATTGTTACAGCACATAATGTGCATAACTTTAAAAAGAATATCGGATAAATGTTGACGTGAAGACAGGACACTATGAGCCCTGCTTGAACCCTATACAATATAAGCAAGTAAATACACACACACACACACACACACTGCTAAGCTGGATGCTTCTAGATATGGAGACAGGACAGCACAAGCAAAGCTCTTTTCCTGTAAAACAGAACTAGATAAACACACACACACACACACCTTCAATTAGTAAGGGAAACACTCAAATATCACAATGTATACAAAACATTTAATTTCAGATGACACAATTTTACAAAATTACCATTCTCTAACTTCAATACAGAGAGGAACAGAGCTAAGCCAAACAACAGAGTGGAAAGGGAAAAATTTAAGCAGTCAGAGGTGGATGATAAGGAGAAACAAGAGGGGGTCAGGAGAGGGCCAGTCTCTCCAGGACTTTGAGGTAATGTTCCTCCAGCTCAGAGTACTGTCGCTCCAAGCTCTCCAGGCGCTGCTCCCGGCTTGTAATGCTCATGGTGGCAGTGAATTCTTCAGGTTTCAAGATCTTTTTCAGCTTCTCCATGTCTCTATCTTCTTTCTGTATGCAATGACCACAAATATTGTGATTAATTTACATTCATCTCTTCACATCACCGCCAGTTACATCATTACCACCATCCATTCCTTAATTCACTTTTCATTCCTCCCGCACTATCAAAAAACATCCAACATTCCTACACCATTATTATTACCAAAATTCTTCACATTTCAAGGTCTTTTCAGCTTCTATTTCTATAATGCAATCTAATCAATCTCTCCATGCCTTCTAAAGTGTCCACAAAATAACTCCCTCTGCAAGTCTTCTCAATCCTTCACCGCCACCCCCACCACTAACATCAGCACCCACACTCACCTTGTACTGCACATTGAGTCTGTTCTTCACCTCCAGTCGGTATTGCCGGTAAGCTTTCTCGTCAGCTCGGTTGGTGAAGTGCAGACGCAAAATTTCATAGATTTTCCTTACCTGGCGCTGAGGGAGGAAGGAAGAAAGGGATGTGTTAATTGTTACCTGACAAACTGCAGGCAAATATTCTAAGATTTGGTAAAATTGTCAGAGGAGAAAAAGTGAGAGACAGCCACTCCTGTCACCTTCATCATCAACCACTGATAGGAAGGTAGAAGACAATAACAAATGGTGGTAAAGGTTGAATAAATAAAGATTCCATGAACTATTCACACACTAAACCAAAGGCAAAGTTATGTCTACATATACGACACTATGAGGATTTCACTCTTACAAAATATCGGAGCTTGAGAACTAAGAGGAAATAAAAAAATTATCAGTAACTGAAAATTGTCATTTGGGATGGCACACCTTGTTCAGAAGAGGTGAGTAGGAGAGTAGGAATGGAATGCATTATGGAAGTGATGAGACAAAATAAAACTACACGGTTTAGTGACACAATAAGAAGAGAAGACCTGGAACCAAGGAGAAGATCAGTTGAGGGAAAGACAAAGAGTAAAGCTACAGAATTGCAAGGGATGAGTGGCACAGATAGAAACAACTGGAGGAGAATCATACACAGTGCCAGTCCCTCATTCTTGGGAAACAGTCAAAGGAGTGGAGGAAGTATATACAGTAATACTCAGCTTAACGAACGTTCGTTTAACGAATTCCCGGTTTAATGTACTACATAAAGTTAGACCAAAAATCCACATAATGTACAACCACATCCGTTTTAGCAAATTTTATGGATTTGAATTTGCCGGGTGAAGGACCGAACGTGGTAGTTTCGTTGTAATTGGCTGGCTCCTGGAGCTGGATCCAAGATTCTTTAACATCAGAGCAACCTCTTGCAGCGAAATGGCATCCATGAACGCCTGGATGGACAGTGACATGGTTGCTTTCAGGTTGCTCTGAGGTTGCTGGGAACACCACCTCTGGAGGTGGTGTTACTGTCTATTAGCTTTTTACAAACCTTGCCCCCAAGAAAGGATTGTTTTGTAATGCATAAAGTGAAATCTTACAGGGAACACCAAAAAAATAAAGCAGAGATGAGATGAGCCACAGACGAAGTTGGGGGCTCTCGGCGACTCGGCCGCTTCTTTTTCTTCTTGTGACCCTTTTAGCCTGTGTTGTCTTTCCCCATGATATTTGTTTCCACTCCTCTATTGCCTGCTATAATGGATATCATATCTTAGTATTCATATACGCTCATGCCATGAGGATAACCTTGACTCCGTGGCACTGAATGATAGTGAATTACTAATGGGCAATAGAGGAGTGGAAACAAATATCATGGGGAAAGACAACACCCAGGCTAAAAGGGTCACAAGAAGAAGAAGAAGCAGCTCTGTCTGTGGCTCATCTCATCTCTGCTTTATTTTTTTGGTATTCCATGTAAGATTTCACTTTATGCATTACAAAACAATCCTTTCTTGGGGGCAAGGTTTGTAAAAAGCTAATAGAAATGTTTTGTGAACATAGATGCGAAAATGTGAGAGAATTTGTAAGTAGCTCCTCTAACTTCCAATGACTCATATGACATCATAAAAGTAGTGGTACACCGATGGCCCAATATGCTGCTAAACGTATATATAATTCTTTTTTTTTTTACCCATGTGATATGTTTGGGGACCAGCCCAGAACGCATCCCCCCTATTTCCATTATTTCCTATGGGAAAATTACGTCCGCTTAATGAATTTTCGCTCTATGAACAGCTTTGACACCCCCTATCCTGTTCTTATTACTGTACCTTGTTTAGTTTAAGTTTCTTTCTTGCTTCTGTCACCATGGCTTCACAAAATCCCTCAGTCAGTTTGGTCTTGCTGAAGCTGTCCAGGGTGAGGCAGTTCTTGGCATCCACAAAGTCCCTCAAGCGAGCAAAGTTTTCTGATGGATCCTCCACTGCAATGATATCACAGTTTCAAAGGCACTTTTCTGATATAGAAAATAAAATGTCATTAGTTCCACATTTCTTTTATCAAGTAAACTGTGACACTTACCTTGTTTTGAATGTATTAGCCAGTCACTAACAGTCCCTAATATCCTTCCTTACCCCTACACACACACACACACACACACACACACACACACACACACACACACACACACTACTGCAAATAAGTGATCAAAGTTGTGAAGCAAAACTGTCACAATTTTGGATGCATTTTCCACAGCACTCAAACATACACAAACAAACAAGGAAAGCTGCAAGAAACCATCATGCCTACATGTGGCACTCCCTGCAACAAACCCCATCTATTTGCCAAGAACTTTATAATGACTGAGGGAAAAATGGATGACCACAGAGATGCTAGTGTATCTCACAGAATTTAAAGTTAAAAGAAAAACTTCTTAATGGAAAGCATGAAAATTTAGTCATAGTTTTCCACATCTCAAAATTATCTATATATTCAAATTGCATCTCCTCTTACAATTATTACCCAATTACAATTCTGTTTGCTTTTCTGGAAAGGGTAACTTAATGCAAAGAACTGTGTTTGGGAAATAGCAATATGTGATAAAAAAAAAAAAGGTAATGTGCATGCATGTTACCAATGATACATCCCCTACACCACTAGAAGATGTGCAACAGACCCCCACTTCATCTACATCTTCCACCCTGATTACTGAGCCTGTGAGGGAAAGGAGGCAGGCCAGGCCATTGAGAGATTGGTCACCTGTGATGTCCAGCACCCTGGAGTCACTCTGGTAGTTGGAGTATATGGTGTTCAACATCTCGGCTCCAAGTCCCATCCGTTGGAAGGGAGGCAACACCAGCATCTGGGATATTCGTGGCCTCACATTGGCAGGGTAGGCATAGTACTCATATACAGTTGTGTAGCCAGTGAAAGCATACTGCTGCCGCCCATCCACCTCGTACTTCTCATAACTGTGAGGTGAGGAACACTATAACTATTCCTTCCTCAAGTCTAACATCAAAGTTAAATCCTGATTACTGATTTCTGATACTGAGAATTTAGCTTGTAACTCATATCATATCTACTATATCTTTGCCAGTTCCCTTTCCAGGCAGTGAATGGAATGGAGGTGGCTTACTTGACAACCTGATCCTCAAAGACAGGGGCAAATACCTTTTGATGTGACAAAATGGGTAACTTACGTGACAAAGAACCTCCACTTGTCATCGTCCACGTCAATGTATGAAGCAGCATCAATGTACCACAGGATGAAGGTCTGGAAGTTCTCATGGTAGGGCAGGAAACCGGGCGTGGAGACACTGCAGCGGTACACCTCAAAGGTACGCTCCTTGCCCTCCTCTGCTGACACACACACACACACACACGTGTAACACACGAAATATTACACCAATACATTAAACTACTCCATTACCAAACACTGCGCACTGTTCCTCACCCGTCCTGGCAGTGAATCTCCTCTCCAAGTCTCCAAAAGGTACAAAGGAGGCGTCCTTCTGTAAGGCGGCCAGGAAGTCATCCAGGTTGGTGATGTAACCAGGTGGGATCTTCTCAGCAACTGGTTTGATCACCTCATCAGGCTGGAAGGTCAAGCATTTTTAATCCTATACAGAGGAACTCCTTGCTCTCTTACCATGACTATCGTCAAAGGCCACATGAATGATTAGCTGAGTCATCAAGAATGTTTCTATTGTTTAATTGTGTAGAAATCTTGTTAATCTGTTAAGAAAACTATAAAAACAGCTGTAAAAACCCACGTCACTCAACTAGATCATTTTGCAAATAATGGAGATAGAAGCACAAATATTTCAGAATATGGTCCTTGGTGTGTTGTATTTCAAATGACATCTTCCCCTCTGTTTAATATTTCCTTAAATGAATGACTTTCTTGAGTAAACTACATGATTTTCAGATAAATTTCTCTTGTTTTTATACTTTAATCATCTTCCTGTTGACTGATACAGATTACTTGACTCCTGAGAAAATCTGATTCCTCTCATTTGGACTTAGAAAAACAAGTAAACTAGGAAATCCCTGCATCAAACACTCCTACTTGTTGACTGGTGGTGAGCTTACAACAGAGAGGAATATGTGTGTGTGTGTGTGTGTGTGTGTGTGTGTGTGTGTGTGTGTGTGTGTGTGTGTGGACTAACCTTGATTCCCTCAAACTTCTCTGGGTGGACCTTGTCAGTGTAGGTGTGGGTGAGGTAGGTAGTGAGACGAGCTGCAGAGTAGTACAGCTTGATGTGTAATCCACTGTATCCGAAGATCTGCTCACTGCAATAAACAACAAGGCATTACTTTTTATCTTTTTATGTAAGAGGGGAAAACTGGCCAAGGGCAAAATATATAAATAAAAAAAATAATAATAATAAACAAAAAAAACACTTGTTGGCAGTCCCCTTGCAGGTCCGAGAGGGGATAAATATCTTGAAACCTCTCTTAAATGAAGTCAAGTCATAGGAAGTTTGAAAAGCAGAAGCAGGCAGGGAGTTCCACATTACATGGATGCACTTTAATGTCTGTCTTCCAAGGGTAAGTTCAAAGAATCATGATTCTCACAATGGTCTGAGGATTCAATAAATGCTCCCATACTTCTCTAGAGATGCACATTCTAAAGCTGCTTCTTGTAATATATCTAGATTGACTGCACCTACTGTATATAGATCACTATCATTGTAAATATCATTCTTTTCAGAGGACAAGCTAAGAGGTTGAACAGGACAGTTGCTTTGGGTAAAAACTAAAAAAAATAATTAGCCATTGTTATATTTTTCTTGTACTGGTGTTGGGAAATTTTAGCAATTACTGTTGTGCTGGGGCAAGAAGCTATGAATAATAGATATGTGAGATAAAGGGATGGCATTGCAGAAAAAAAAAAAAAAAAAAAAAAAAAAAAGGCAGTCACACAGATAAGGACACAAACAAGTGTCAGAGACTCGAACACACAGCAAACCTCTTCCTCAGGAATTGAAGAAGACAATGAACAGTACATGAACATGGTAGTTATGACAGAACACAGCTGTCAACAAACAAGCCAATGTTCTGACCTGACCCGAGGCTCACCTGTCTCCAAACACCTGGTGGGACATATCTGGCTTGAAGGTGGTGTCTTCATTCTCCAAATCATCAGGTTTCCGCACTGAAACACCACAAAGGTTTACAACAAACTGAAGGTGAAGGGTGTCTGGGCCAAACTGTCTTCAAGTTTAACTCTTGGACCAACAGGCTCAATATGATACCTAAGTATTAAACAGCTAATAGTAATAATACAACATGAAAACTTAGTAATAACAGATACAATAATTTTCATGTAACAAAACCAAAGTTGTAATGAAAAAAAGGCCCACTTGAGTGTCAGCTGCGAAGAAATGCCAAACAGAAAAGAAAAAAAAAATAAATAAAAAATCAATCAATCAATCAATCAATCAATAACTAAATAAATAAGAGAAGATAACTGCTTTGAAACCTCCCTCTTGCAAGTTCCATGTTATAGGAATGATGAAATACTGAAGCAAGCAGGGAGTTCAGGAGTCAAGCACAAGAAGAGATGAATCATTGGAAACACTGGTTAACACTCACATTTGAGAGCTGGAGAAAGAAGAAAGTCTTATGCAGCAAGACTACAGGAGTGTGTGTGTGTGTGTGTGTGTGTGTGTGTGTGTGTGTATTCACCTAGTTGTAATTTTACAGGGCCTGGGTATCATACTCGTGTGGCCCCGTCTCCATATCTACACACATCCAACTTTCCTTTAAAACTATGCACACTCCTTGCTGACACCACCTCCTCACTCAAACCATTCCACACCTCCACACATCTTTGTGGGAAACTATATTTTTTCACATCCTTCAAGCATATTCCCTTGGCTATCTTTTTACTATGCGATCTTGTAGTTCTACTTAAGTTTTCCTCTCTCAACATCATTTGCTCATTATCCACTTCATCCAGTCCATTCAACAGTTTATAAACCTGTATTAAATCTCCTTTCTCTTCTTTGTTCCAAGGTAGGCAAATTCATTTCTTTTAATCTCTCCTCATAGGTAATTTCTGCCAATTCCGGAACCATTTTTGTTGCCATCTCTGCAATCTCTCCAACTTCCTTAAGGGGACCAAACCACTCCAGCATATTCCAATCTTGGTCTAATTACCGTACTAATTAATTTCTTCATCATATCTTTATCCATATAATGAAAGGCTAATCCAATATTTCTTATCAAATTATACGTTTCTCCAAACATCTTATCAATATGAGCCTCAAACTGCCCATGGTCTTGTATTATCACTCCCAAATCCTTTTCCTTTTCCACCTTTTTCAACACTACTTCTTCACCCATCTTATATGACCCTCTTGGCCGTCTTCCACTCTTTCCCATCTCCATCACATGACTTTTGCTCAGATTAAATTCCATTTGCCACCTCTTGCTCCACTCCCAAATCTTATCCAGGTCTGCCTGTAAAATTTCACAATCTTCTTCACTCTTCACACACCTACACAACTTCGCATCATCCGCAAACAAATTAATATAACTGTTTACTCCCTCTGGCATGTCATTAATATATACCAGGAAAAGTATTGGTGCCAGCACTGAGCCTTGTGGGACTCCACTCTCCACCACCAACCAGTCCGACCTTGCATCCCTTATTACCGTTCTCATCTCCCTCCATCTCAAGTAGTTTTCCATCCACTTTAACACTTTTCCTTTCAGTCCTCCATAAATCTCTACTTTCCATAACAGTCTCGTGAGGTACCTTGTCAAAAGCTTTCTTTAAATCCAAATATACACAGTCCATCCATCCCTCTCTCTCCTGTATTTTGTCAACCACTCTTGAATAAAAGCTCAGTAGATTTGTTACACATGACCTCCCTTTCCTGAAGCCAAATTGATGATCCGATAATAACTTATGATCCTCCAGGAACCGTATCCAATATTTCTTTATCACCCTCTCACAAATCTTACCGACCACACTTGTTAGAGACACAGGTCTATAGTGTGTGTGTGTGTGTGTGTGTGTGTGTGTGTGTGTGTGTGTGTGTGTGTGTGTGTGTGTGTGTGTGTGTGTGTGTGTGTGTGTGTGTGTGTGTGAGAATAACTTACCCAGTTTGAACTCAAGGGCTTCATTGCTGTCCACCACATAGTACTGCAGGCTGTTCTTGGCTATCACTGACATCCCTGCCAACACACAAATATCATCACCATCATTTCCATCTGAACTGTCTCACACACTTACCCTTACCCTTCCCAGTCACCCACGAAGACCTAATACCAAGCACCTGCCGTGCCACTACCATGCCCTGCCACCGTAACAGGCCTCTATGTGCCATTGGCTGCTATGTACCACCGGCTGGTATGTACCATCCATGGTTGCTATGTACCATCCATGCCTGCTATGTAGACAATTATTCATTCAGCAAATAATGGTGCTGCCAAACTTACTTCCATCTCATATAGAGCTAGCTATTCTCAATATCACTAGACAGCCACTTCCTGATCATTGACTTCAAGATCTCATTACCTACTATGAAAAAAATGGATCAGGAATGAGATGTATCCTCCACATTCTTGGAGCTCTTACAAGCACCCTGTTCGGACTAATAACGATGCAGAAGGTTGGCACCATGCAATTAACAGGGTAGCAAAAACCAATTCTATAAACATGTACCTCTTAATTAGTATTCTACATGATGAATCTAGTAGAATTCCTGATTGTAAAATTAGTAAAACAAAAGAAAATGTATAGATACTAATGGAAGCATGCTATCCAAAAGCAAATGAACCTTGACCTGTGGATGAAATATGAGAACAAATCCGCCCGGTGGAATACTCCAGGAGATGTACTTACGGGGATGTAGGCAGTGCTGCAGACTGAGTGATTCCCCGTGTCCTCTCTTCCCGGTTCCCTTTGTGGTCTCATTTATACAATTGAGCAGCTGCAGCCTGCCCTCTAAAGACAACTTCTACTACTTCCTACACTACACTACAACACCTTACACTTTTACACTCTCTTCAAATCAAAATTTAATAATGGCTTCACCACGCCCTGCCTCGGAGTCCCCCTCTGGGGAGGGGACCATAAATGTCCCCAGGTCGGACTGCCCTCTGCTGTCGACCTTGGGTGTCTTGACACTTCATCTAATACTTTCACTATCAATTTCTGCAACATTCGTGGCCTTCGTTCTAATTTTCAATCTGTGGAACACCACCTCTCCTCTACTAAACCTCATCTTCTCTTCCTAACCGAAACACAGTTGTCTGTGACTACTGACAGCAGCCCCTTTTCTGTTCCCTCCTACTTGCTCTATCCTCATTTTCAATCCAAAGCTGGATGTTGCGCATACGTGCGTAACGACACCACTTGCTCTCGTGCCCACAATCTTGAATCTTCAGAATTTTCTACCATCTGGCTAAGACTTCAATGTCACTCTCTAACTAAATTCATCTGTGCTGTATACCTCTCACCTAATTCCTCTGACTATGTAAAATTCTTTGACTATTTGACTTCCAAGGTGGAGCACATCTTATCTCACTTTCCTTTTGCTGAGATCTCCATTTTAGGGATTTCAATGTTCACCACCAGCTTTGGCTTTCATCTTCTTTCACTGACCAACCTGGTGAACAAACCTTCAACTTTGCTATCCTTCATGACCTAGAGCAGCTAGTGCAGTTCCCTACCCGTATTCCTGACCGCCTTGGAGACACGCCCAACATTCTTGATCTTTTCCTAACCTCCAACCCTTCTGCTTACTCTGTTAAACTTTCCTCTCCGTTGGGCTCCTCCGACCACAATCTAATTTCCGTTACCTGTTCTATCACTCCAGTGCAGCCTCAGGACCCGCCTAAGCGGAGGTGCTTCTGGCATTTTAACTCTGCTAAGTGGGAGGAACTAAGGCAGTACTATTCTGATTTCCTTGGGATGATTATTGTTTTCATGTCAGAGATCCTTCTCTTTGTGCCGAGCGCATAACAGAGGTGATTATCTCTGGCATGGAGCTATACATTCCTCATACTTTCTCTAACCCTAAAGCTAAAAAGCCTTGGTTTAACTCTGCTTGTTCTCGTGCTGTCAATGATAGAGAGGCGGCTCACAAACGGTTCCGTAGCCATCCAACTGCTGAAACTCATGCCCTATATATTTCTGCCCGTAATCATGCCAAATCTATTCTCCAACTTACTAAAAACTCTTTCATCAATAGAAAATGTCAAAGTCTTTCCAATTCTAACTCCTCTCGAGATTTCTGGCATCTAGCCAATAATATCTCTAACAACTTTACTTCTTCGTCTTTCCCTCCTTTACTTCATCCAGATGGCTCTACAGCTGTCTCTTCTTTTCTAAAGCTGAACTCTTCGCTCAAACCTTTGCTACCAACTCAACTTTGGATGATTCTGGGCATATTCCTCCTACTCCTCCACCCTCTGACTACTTCATCCCTAAAATTAAAATTCTTTATAAAGACGTTTTCCTGGCCCTCTCTGGCCTTGATTCTCGGAAGGCTTACGGTCCGGATGGAGTCCCTCCTGTTGTTCTCAAAACTGTGCTTCCGAACTCGCTCACTGCCTGGTCAAACTCTTTCATCTGTGTCTCTCTACTTCTATTTATCCTTCTTGCTGGAAGTTTGCTCACATTCAACCTGTCCCTAAAAAGGTGACCACTCCAATCCTTCTAACTACCGCCCTATAGCTTTGATTTCCTGCCTTTCTAAAGCCTTTGAGTCTATCCTTAATAGGAAGATAATGAGGCATCTATCAGCTCACAACCTTCTCTCTGATTGCCAGTATGGTTTCCGTAAAGGCAGATCTACTGGTGATCTTCTTACTTTCCTAACTGAATCTTGGTCATCCTCTTTAGGGACTTCGGTGAAACCTTTGCTGTCGGCCTTGACATATCGAAAGCCTTCGATAGAGTCTGGCACAAATCTTTAATTTCTAAACTACCCTCCTACGGATTCTATCCTTCTCTCTGTACCTTCATCTCCAGTTTCCTTTCCGATCGTTCTATTGCTGCTGTAGTAGACGGTCACTGTTCTTCCCTAAAACTATCAACAGTGGTGTTCCACAGGGTTCTGTCCTATCACCCACTCTCTTTCTATTATTCATCAATGATCTCCTAAATCTGACTCAATGCCCTATCCACTCCTATGCTGATGATACCACCTTGCATTATTCAACAGCGTTCAACAGACGCCCAACCCAACAACAATTAAATGACTCAAGGCGAGATGCTATAGGACGCCTAACTTCTGATCTTTCACTTGTTTCTGATTGGGGCAGAGAAAACCTGGTTTTGTTCAATGCCTCAAAACTCAATTTCTACAACTATCTACTCGACATAACCTTCCAGACAACTATCCTCTCTTCTTCAATAACACTCAACTTCCCTCTCCTCTACATTAAACACACTCGGTCTATCCTTCACTAAAAATCTAAACTGGAAATTTCACATCTCTACTCTTGCTAAATCAGCTTCCAAGAAGTTAGGTGTCCTGTGGCGTCTTCGTCCATTTTCTCTCCCTCCCAGCTGCTTGCTCTGTACAGGGCCTTATCCGCCCGTGTATGGAGTATGGCTCTCATGTCTGGGGATCCACACACAGCTTTACTAAACAAGGTGGAATCTAAAGCTTTTCGTCTTATCAACTCTTCTCCTCTAACTGACTGTCTTGATTCTTTAAGTCACCGCCGCAATGTTGCATCTTTATCTGTCTTCTACCGCTGTTTTCATGCTGTCTGCTCTTCTGAACTTGCTAACTGCATGCCTTCCCCTCCTGCGGCCTCGCTGCACAAGACTCTCTACTTCTTCTCATCCCTATTCTGTCCATCTTCCTAATGCAAGAGTTAACCAGTATCTTCACTCCTTCATTCCCTACACTGGTAAACTCTGGAACTCTCTACCTGTGTCTGTATTTCCACCTGCCTATGACTTAAACTCTTTCAAAAGAGGAGTGTCAAGACACCTATTACGTTAACTGGACCCTCCTTTTAGATTTTTTTTGTTTTTTCTCTTTCTCCTACTTTCCTCTTCACAGGGCCTGGCAACCAGCGGGATTTTTTTTTTTCCCCAACACTTTGTTTTCCCTTGGCCAGTGCCCTTGTAATGTAAAAAAAAAAAAAAAAAAAAAAAAAACATCAGAATCTCTAAACCGGTGTGCTGAACTGCTGGATCATACTGAGGACTAAGCCTGCATTAAGTCAATGTACAGTATGCTGAATTTTATTGGTTGACTAATTTTAATTATTGTATGCGATTTTAATATGTTTATGCTTTTGTGTTATCTTTTAATGTAGTTTCATTACTTTTATAGCATGTGTTTTTATTTTTCTAACAATAAGTATTTTATCTTCCTACTTGTTATCTGGTACATAGCCACCTTGTTTGGTACATATAAGCCAAAGCAATGGTACAAAGGAGCCGGTACAGAGCAACCCACCAATGGTACATATAAGCCAAAGTAGTGGTACATATGAGCTGGTACATAGCGACCGACGGTACAAAGCAGCTAGCATTCCCTGCCACTCACCCTAAAGAACAAGTTGCGTGTCACCTCAACTAGGTTAAGTCAGCTTGGTCAGGTTAGGTTAAGTTAGTGCAGATTCATTCAAAATTTATCAAAATGTACCAGAAAAAAAAAAAGTTTCGTTATACAGCAAATTCGTTTCTGTATGAGATGTGGGGAGGGCGGGGTGGAGAGAGAGAAAAAAAAAAAAAAAAAAAGTAAATCTTTAGAACAGGACCTTCTCTCTGATCCGTGCAATAACAACACAAAATGATGAGTAGTTAATGGAGAACACGTACCTTGTGGTGTTGTTTGGGGGTCACACACGGTTATGTCACATTACCTCACTGAAATTAGAGACGTCACTCGGAGACTAAGTCCAAATAGTAAACATTGCTATTGTCTATTGTATATATCTGGGGTTTGTGGGTAACAGGAAGTGACTGTCTCTTGTTCACATCCTGGGTTTGTGGGTAACTGCTGAATAGGATTCTTATTGTGTCTATACTTCTTTTGTCCAATGACGTGCCACCACCTCTTAACACCACAAGCTGCACCAATGGGAATTTGCTATATGTATTCGTAGGCGGGGCACAGCTGGGCAGACAGGTGCACAGAGATCTGTGTGCGCAGTTAAGCCATGGCCACCAGTGACATTAGTTGGAAAGGTTGTGAATCTGATTACTGGGAAATCATCGCTCCTGCGATGCAAGTCAGTGTACAATCGAGAAGAGGACCAGCCAGGACCTTCATCCTTTCGTTAAGGTATTGTGAGGAGGGGTACTGGTAGAGGTAGGGCATATTGTGTGAAGCTATAAGAGAACCAGTGTGGGGGGAGGGAAACTGCCCCAAAGCATGGATACGGTAGGTTATATTTATGTTAGGGTTAGGTTAGTGTTGCAGGGGGGGTCCGGAAGGGCACAGACCCCCCCGGCTAGGTTAGGTTACATTAGGTTAGGTTAGTGTTGGAGTGGGGGGTCCGGGGGAGGCACAGCCCCCCCTGCTAGGTTAGATTACATTAGGTTAGGTTTATGTTAGGGTTAGGTTAGTGTTGTAGGGGGGGGTCCGGGGGGGACAGCCCCCCCGGTTAGGCTAGGTTTTTGTCCTTAGATTTTTTTGGATCGCCATGTCACCTCTTTTGGCTTCCTCCCACAAAACCCCCGATTCCCCACGTGCCCCAAAGCTTGTGGGGGGGGGGAAGGGGGTAATAGAAAAGAATATGTAAGGAGTTGCTGTTCTAAAGATTTACCAAAAAAAAAAAAGAAACTACAGATTTGTGAGGGAAATGAAGTGCATATTAATTCAAAACAGGTCAAAATCTACCAGAAACAAATAATTTCATCCCGAAATGAGTTGTTGGTGTAACTAAAAATTTACTTAATGATCCTGCCCTGCCACTGATCCCTAAGGAACACACCGTGCCTGCCCTGCCATTGACCCCTAAGGAACACACCGCCCCTGTCCTGCCACTGATCCCTAAGGAACACACCGCGCCTGTCCTGCCACTGATCCCTAAGGAACACACCGCCCCTGCCCTGCCACTGATCCCTATGGAACACACCGCCTGCCCTGCCACTGACCCCTAAGGAACACACCACCCCTGCCCTGCCACTGATCCCTAAGGAACACACTGCGTCTGCCCTGCCACTGACCCCTAAGGAACACACCGCCCCAGCCCTGCCACTGACCCCTAAGGAACACACCGCCCCTGCCCTGCCACTGACCCCTAAGGAACACACCGCCCCTGCCCTGCCACTGATCCGTAAGGAACACACCGCCCCTGCCCTGCCACTGATCCCTAAGGAACACACCGCGCCTGTCCTGCCACTGACCCCTAAGGAACACACCACGCCTGCCCTGCCACTGACCCCTTAGGAACACACCGCCCCTGCCCTGCCACTGACCCCTAAGGAACACACCGCCCCTGCCCTGCCACTGACCCCTAAGGAACACACCGCCCCTGCCCTGCCACTGATCCCTAAGGAACACACCTCCCCTGCCCTGCCACTGACCCCTAAGGAACACACCACCCCTGCCCTGCCACTGATCCCTAAGGAACACACCGCCCCTGCCCTGCCACTGACCCCTAAGGAACACACCACCCCTGCCCTGCCACTAATCCCTAAGGAACACACCGCCCCTGCCCTGCCACTGACCCCTAAGGAACACACCACCTCTGCCCTGCCACTGATCCCTAAGGAACACACCGCGCCTGCCCTGCCTTGCCACTGACCCCTAGAGAATAGACAGCCCCTGCTAAATATCCGTAACACCGTCCCTGACATCATAGCAAAACATTCCTTCATCATTTCAGGGTAGCATAGATTCCGGCATTTGTCTGACACAGGAATACGTTACGATTAGGGTTTGAAAATCATCAATACCTCGAAATAATAAATGAAATTCCCTTAATAATAGTTTCAGTGCCTTTCTATTGGCTTGGGTCTGCGCTGGTTATGTACTTTGTTATTTACAACGTTAGATTTACAATGGAAACGTGCCAAGGTTTTTTTTAAGTAGTCATTTCGCATTTGTGTTTATCTCTTGGGCCTGGACACCCGCTAACGAGGAGAAAAAAGGCTGAAAATAAGACGACACTCACCCGCCATGATGTTCCTTGCGCGGGAAAAATTGTTGGTGTTTGTTGTAGTTTTGTGTTCCCGTTCCTGAAGGTGACAACACGGGGGCTTCTGGGGCCTGGGTTCTGTTTGGGCAGTTTAAGGCCAGATTTCGTTCATTTCTTATTTATCAAAAGAGATAATATTGATCGAATGAGCTAAGAAGTGATACTAGGTATTGAAGGTTACAAGAAGAGGAGGAGGAACACACACACACACACACACACACACATACACACACATAGGATATATTGGGTTGAGTGAAAAAATAATCAACATAGTGCGTAGCATGTATGTTGACACCAGAGCTAAATACAGACTAGAAGATTTATAAAGACGGATTGGGTGAAGAGTGAGAGAGGAGTTATGCAAGGATGTATTTTGTCACCAACCTATTCAGTTTATATACAGAGGAATTAGCGGCATTTACCTCAGATTAGCGTAATCTCACCACTTTTAAGGTAATTTTGAGGTAAGGCTATTTTTAAGGTAAATCTGAGGTAATTCAGGTATTCTTAAGGTAATTTTAACGTAATTGAAGAACCTGACAAACAACGTTGCCATATTTCTAATATCACACTACACACTTGCAATACGATATCTCTGTAGAGAGTGTGGACAATCCCAGATGGCCGCCACTTAGAAACACTCGCAAAAACTTAAAGTTCTCTCATTTCTTCTTCCCGAGAATGACTTGAACTTGAGATACAGTAGCCTGAGAAAGGTATTACAATCTTTCCCTTTCATGATGGAAATGTGAGACCGTGATCAAGCAGATTTAGCATGGAGAAAGCTAAGTGTGGACATTGTGGAGTTTTGGAAAGAACATCTAAGTAGAAAGAAATTGAATGGCCAGCCCAAATACCCATATCTCATGAAAGTCATTGGATCTACCTTAACTCTGCCACATTCCAATGCTGCCGTGGAGAGAATTTTCAGTCAGGTGCGTTTAATCAAAACTGATTAAGAAATTCACTCAAACCGTGCAGTTTAGTGAGCTTGCTTCATGTAAAAAATGGACTTAGCCGGGCTAGAATTAGTGCCCATGAGTTAACCTTGGATGCTCATTTGAAAGATGCACTTATCCAACTGGTAGTCAGGTGGTGGGAGGGGGGAATCACCACCGGAAGAGGGACAAAATTTGCTTATATTTTTCTAGACCAGTGTTTTGTGTAGATTAAGAATCTGGAAGGTGATCAGCCAGGTTCGGGGGCGTTTCTGAGATATTAAGGGTCAAAGGTCAACATACGTAAAAATTAGCCAATTTCATAAAATAGGGAAAATCGCCATTGAACATACTTTTCTAATCCAGTTTTTTGTGTAGATTATGAATCTGATGGGTGATTTATTAGTTTCCAAGATGGTTCTAAGATATTAAAGGTCAAAGGTCAACATATGCAACAATTGGCTAAATATACAATTTTATTACATAATTAACTTTGAAACATAAACTTGAATGTGTTTATGACTCTCTTATACGTATATATAAACTACTAGCATATAATAAATACAGTTATAATCATTTCGACGTATGACATAAATTCAAAGATCAGTGGTCAAAGAATGACAATTGGTACGCATTATATTACAGTCAAGTGAAGGAAGTGCACAGCGGCTATTACATTTGACCTGATGAATTAGTGCATATATTAATCAAGTTATGGTACGTAAGGGTCATGTTTCATCTGATAATCTTACATAGAACTAAAATAAGAAGAAATAAAAGTTTCACTGATAATGGATTAAACTTTCATTTTCCGTTTCGAAAGCACTTCTTTCACCAACTTTTGCAACATATTTACAAATTTGTCTATCCTATTCAAACTAGTCATGGTTTTGTGGGAAACACAGACAAATATATTCGTTAAATATAGGGAAAAAAGAAGATACATACTCATTTCCTGAAAAGGCATGGGTGCCAATCAATGCTTGTTTTTTAATATGTGAGTTGAGAGCGACTTAGATCAAGGACTTGCCGACTCTTCCCACTCCCATTATCAATGATAACCTTTAGGTTTTCACACTCATTGCCTAGCAAAATTATGGGAATGTCTGTATCACCCGAACATGAACGTACTACACAGACTGTGGGATCACCAAAGTTTTCCTTTAGTGCAAGCTGTGTGAGATAACAGATTTTTGTATCAGCTTCAATATGGTCACTTGCCAGGGATGAAATCTCTTCTGAACACTGTGACGTTATCTTCATGTAGACCTTCCCCCTTGCATAGTACACAATACGATCTGAAAGGAGAGCTCTCTCTTCTCGAAGAACTTGTTCAATCAGCTCCAGCATTCTATCTTTGTTCTTTCCATGCACATAAACTGTGCAAATGGAACTGGAATTCTTATGCCAAGTGTGCGCAGGATGTACTTATCTGATTGCCCTCTTTGAGTTCGTTCACTTTGTTTTATGGAATCTGCGCTGTATGACTCACATGCAAAGTAGATCACCTTGTATTGTATGGGTATGTCAGCCATTACTCTCCTGGCTAATAACCGGAATGTGTCTGGTACGTTCAACAATGAGCGTAAATATGCTACAAGGTCAATAATGTACACTGAATTCTCTGGGATTTTATTGGCAGTATTTGTCGAATCTAGTGACATGAGAACAACTTCCATCATTTGACATTTAGGTGTTGATCGGCGAGTGCCATCTGGTGTTGCTAGAGACAGTGGCACAGGTGCTAAAGGATAGATTAATGCTTTATCCAAATTGACTAGCATGTTCTCTTCACTCGACTTGACTGCCAGTACACCAAGATACAAATGTATGTAACTCTAATTTACCATAATTCAAACGAACAATACTCATGTACCACTGATATTTGAGTTTTTGTCAGTCACAGACATTATTTTATTATAGGTTACACACTGGAATGCATAGGGGTCTTAAAACTATCGTATATTTGGTTTCACTGTAAATCATGAATGAAATCTTATTTCCATCAAATGTATATATTATGCATTTGACCAAATGTTACATATGTTGACCTTTGACCTTTAATATCTTAGAAACATCTTGGAAACTAATTAATCACCCATCAGATTCATAATCTACACAAAAAACTGGATTAGAAAAGTATGTTTAATGACGATTTTCCCTATTTTATGAAATTGGCTAATTTTTACGTATGTTGACCTTTGACCCTTAATATCTCAGAAACGCCCCCGAACCTGGCTGATCACCTTCCAGATTCTTAATCTACACAAAAACTGGTCTAGAAAAATATAAGCAAATTTTGTCCCTCTTCCGGTGGTGATTCCCCCCTCCCACCACCGGTCTATGGTAAGTGATGCTACAGAAGAGGAGTGCCAACATAAACTGACTGCACTTTATAAAATCTCACATGCTAATACACAGAGTTGAACACGCTTTATATATATATATATATATATATATATATATATATATATATATATATATATATATATATATATATATATATATATATATATATATATATATATATATATATATATGCTTCTTTTCAAGTTTTGTGCATAGGTTGTGTTAAAATTTCTATGATTAGCATATGTAAGTTATTGAAAATAATATGCTTTCAATGTTTCGTTTTGTGACATGCTTATGCTTACCACATATATGATCTCATTGCTATGCATGGGGTGTATGTTGGTGCTTAGTATGTTCCTGGATGTGCTTACTTTTTTTCTGTGATTAGCATTAAAGTTTATTTCAATGTCAAGGAATGGATATTGCTATGTCCGTCAAAGTAATGCAGATACATCAGCTGAACCTGAGCAAAACCTTTGATTGATTCATTGGTTGCATCGTACACAGAATGGCACTCAGTGAGCGAAGCAAAGTCCTCGGTAGCAGCCTTCCCAGTGCTTTAACGTGGAAAACGGGATCAAGCCCACATTCCTGTCGTGACATCTGAGAATCACCTTCTGTTTTTGCTTCAAGTTATTATACTCTCATCAGCTTAGGCTGGTGCCTTCCTCATCATGTATTCCATTTCTTTTAACTCTGCCTACTTTTTTTTTTTTTTTTTAATCAACTACCTATCTACAGTCTGGTCACAAATGTAAATAATTATTGGTGGGATGGATCAACATTGATTTGTTCAGAGGATGGGGAAAAGGAATTGTCTAGTGTATGTCAATGGCCTCTTGCCGTCTCCTAACTTCTTATGTTCTTATATTGATTAATTGCCATGTATCAGGATGATTAATATTTTAAAGACTATTTTCTAGTTATTTTTTGCCACCTAGAAGTCCCTATTAAAACAAATTTTGTGGCTTAACAGCATGTCTTAGTATTAATGTCAAAGTGCTATGCATAACTTCTTTTAAAAACTACAGGTATATCTATATTGCTTTGGTGCAATCAAACTGGTACTTATGTACATTATGGGCATGTTGATTGGATTTTGGTATCATGAATGAAGTAAATGTGGTGTTGTGAATGTTGCTTTATATGTAGAGCTGGGGTCAGAGAAACCCCTTGTTCTAGTAAAATATGCGATTTAAATTGTTTGTCGGTTTTTATATCCTAACCTTTTAGACTATGAAATTAGTTTGTGCCATTATTGAACTTGTTATTGGTGTGAAAAAAATATAAATTAGTTAATATATTTGAAGTAATTCTAGAGTATTGCAGAGTGAAATCTGAGGTAGAATCTTTATATCTAAGGTAATTTTCCTCAAAATCTAAGGAAATTACCAAAACCCGTTCTGAAAGCCCTGTACCAGCCGCAGACTGAGAAGAATGAATGCAGGAGTAAGAGTGGGGAATGAGAAGATGGATGTGCTTCTTTATGCAGATGACGTAATGGTCATGAGTGAGTCAGCAGATGAGTTGCAGAGTTTGTTGGATGTTGTGGATAGATATGGAAGAGACTTTCGAGTTAGGTTTAGTCAGAGGCGGTTCTGGCTACTTTTACGCCGTGGGCGAACCCTCCATCGGTCCCCCCCCCACCAAACCCAAACCTAAACCCACTGCCGAAGCTTCTCAACGTACAGAGCAACAAACACAAGAATAACTATTATTTGCTATATTATTACAAATAAAAGGGGCGCTCCAGCGACCACTCCTCTAACTTGACGTGGAAATCAGCAGTATTAGTATAGAAAGATGCCGATTTTTTTGTTTTCTCTTTTTATTTATTTCTTTTTATTTACTTATTCATTTATCTTTTTTGGAGGGGTGCTCGTGCGCCCCTAAATACATCACGGCCTGGGCGGTCGCCCAGCTACGTGATGATAGTGAATAGGTCTGAGAATGAAAGCAATGCAGTATGGAGAATTGGAGAGAATGAGTTGAATCAGGCACGAGAATATAAGTACTTGGGGATGTGGGTGAGTCCAAGTGGGTGTGAAAAGACAAAGAATGAAAAGATAGGTTTAATGAACAAGTGGGTAGGACGATTGGGAAGTGCAGCTAGAATGAGAGTAAGCAAATATGATGTGGTGGGAGTAGTGTGGAAGAGTATGGTTGTGCCCAGTATAATGTATGGTATGGATGTGATTGCATGGAATAAAAGTAAAATTGACAAGCTAGAAGTGGGACAGAATAGAATAGGTAGAAAGGCGCTGAATGGACCGAGGTACAAAGTAGTAGAAGCTCTGAGAGGTGATATGGGATGGAGTACTTTTAGGGAAAGACGAGTAAAAGCTACACTTAGATACAAGATCAATTAGGTTGGAAAGAATGGATGATGAAAGAATAGTGAGGAAGGTGTACCTATGGAATGAAAGTGGGAGAAAATGGAGGAAGAGGTGCATGAGAATGACGGAGAGGAGTGGATTACAAGTTGTATGAGGGATGAGAATGGCCGGGAGGAATCAAGATGTGCGTGAATGGATCGTGACAAGAGGAGGCAGAGTAGAAACTGAATGGGATGCAAGGAAATGGCTCCGGAGCGATCTCGTGCCACCTGTAGCATAAAGATCAAGGCTTTTCTTTTGTTGTCTACAGGAGCTGCAGATCCAAAGGCCCGGCTCAGGAGCGATCCCGAGTCGCCTGTAGTATCAAGATCAAGATCAAGATCAAGATACACACACACACACACACACACACACACAAGGTTATGTTGGAAAGAATGGATGATGAAAGAATAGTGAGGAAGGTGTACTTGTGAAATAAAAGTGGGACTCAATGGAGGAAGAGTATAGTGGATTACAAGTGGTATGGGGGATGAGAATGGCTGGGAGGAATCAAAATGAGCGTGAATGGATCGTTACAAGAGGAGGCAGGGTAGGAACTGAATGGGATGCGAGGAAATGGAAGAGTGAGATAGACAGAGAGGTGATGTGTGTGGGACTGAATACATGGAAGAATGAGATGGAACAAAAGAGTAGTCTGGAATGGTACAAGGAAAAGGAAGCCCTGATGTATGAAAAGTGGTATGATGGCAGCCTGGGTGGTGATCTCTTCTGAGCGAGGGCACAGTGTATGGATGTGAATGCAAGGAACTACAGGTGGTCTGAGTCCCGCAGCAAAGTGTGCCAGATGTGTGACATGGGGGAGGACGAGACGGTGGAGCATGTCATGCTGGAGAGACAGGCATGAGATGATGCAAGTGATCTTGAGTGAATTGGGGCATAATAGGGATGAAAAGAGTGGAGAGGACAGGAAGGGAATGGATGGTGTTACTGTTGGGACTGTGTAGAGAGACGAGTGAAAGGATGATGGAGGCTGTGAAAGAGTATCTGGAGAGAATGTGGCGAGCGAGTTGTAGGGATGATTAGTCAACAGAATAATGTTTTTTTTTTTTTTTTTTTTTTTGTCCTTTACAGGAGCTGCCGATCCAAAGCCGATCCGGAGCGATCCCGAGCCACCTGTAGCATCAAGATCAAGATCAAGATCAAACACACACACACACACACACACACACACACACAGAGAGAGAGAGAGAGAGAGAGAGAGAGAGAGAGATTCTGAATAAGAAAGCAAAAACATATTTCTCTTAGATATTATAAATAGTATGGATGCATGTGTATTCTTGGCCAATACAAGAGAAGAAACTGGAGGCATTACTGAGTAGTAGCAGCAGCAGCAGCAGCAGGACTGCAGGAAAGAGACGGCCGATCGAAAGAGGGGCAGGAGAGCGAGTTTGGGGATGGGAGGGGGAGGGACGGCTCTCGGAAGCGGCAGGCGCGGTACGCAGCTGGTCTGACTAACAGGTTGTTGAATGCAGTGGGCGGGGGAGGGCGTGGTGTCAAGTGTGCCTCGCGTCCGCGGCATCTCAGGTACAAGTGGCGGTGTTATCAGAGTCTCGACCAGTGACGCAGGAAAGGAAAAGAAAAAGAGGCTGATTGTGGGAAG
>NC_059274.1:9037524-9045024 GCF_017591435.1 Portunus trituberculatus
ACTGGATTTGAGTTTTCCGAGTATCTTGGTGGGCTAATAAGTGTTGTTGTCTGCTTCACTATAGGTGTTCAATGTTTCCCTGGCGTCTTTACGTTGTTTACTCGTGGTATCAACGAACTGATGACCAAATAACGTTATGTTGCCTGTGTTGTTAACGGAAACCTGCTACACGCAACTATCGGATTGTGTGCTTCATTCCTTCCCTATTACCTGTCTGTCTTTCTTCTTTTCTTTTATTTTTTTGTCTGTCTGTCTGTCTGTCTGTCTGTCTCTGGGAATTGATGATATCGTGGAATTCTGAATTTTGATTTAAGGAGGTGACTCTCTTCAGCTCTCCCCCTCTCAGTGTTGTGCTAATCTACCATTCACACACACACACACACACACACACACACACACACACACACACACACACACACACACACACACACACACACACATGGATGTACGTTAAAGAAATCATATTCCTTAATTTTCTTATATGAAATTATTTAATTCAAAATTCTCACACAGCACTTCTGTATTCATGTGTTACGTTCTTCAGCGCCCCTCGTATTTTTATTTATTTATTTATTCTTATTTTTTATTTATTTATTTATTTTATTTATTTATTTTTTTTTTTACGTCTTAGCAAGCGACTTTTTATGTACTTCTGAAAGTCATGTTATGTAAAGCTGGTTGAAGTGATGGCGCATTCCCCGTGTCTCAGGGAGAAGGAAGGCGGCGCGGAAGAAGCCGCGGGACTGAGGGAGGTGGCGGGCAGGCTGGTGACGGAGGTGCTGGCGAGGGCCAAGGAGCAAGCTGCCACCACCACCACCTCCTCTAAACAGGTATGCGTAATATTGAACGCTGTTGTTGTAATAGTAGAAATGGTAGTAGTAGTTATTGTTGTTCTCTATTATTGTTACTATTATCCTCCTCCTCCTCCTCCTCCTCCTCCTCCACCTCGTCACCATCATCATCGTTATCATCATCATTTATGTCATTGTTCATGTTACTGTGCGTGTTTATATATATGTGAGAGTGTGTGCGGAGTGTGTGTGTGTGTGTGTGTGTGTGTGTGTGTGTGTGTGTGTGTGTGTGTGTGTGTGTGTGTGTGTGATATTATATACTACTTTGCCATGCAGTCTTTCTTCTCTCTCTCTCTCTCTCTCTCTCTCTCTCTCTCTCTCTCTCTCTCTCTCTCTCTCTCTCTCTCTCTCTCTCTCTCTCTCTCTCTCTCTAGTAGCTGTGTATGTGAAGAATCTCTTAGTAATCAAGTAAGGACAAACTCAGCCTTCCTTTCTTCATAGTATATACATAATGATCGATTGTTCATCACAGCGCTGAAGGAAAAAGAGAAATGTTTCTATGTGTCACAAGTCACGAGCTCATTTCCCGTAAGTCTGGCTAGTGTGCCTTAAGGTTGATGTATCCACAGGGGCTGTGGTATTTCCCAAGGCTTTTAGTGTCAACTTGTCGAAGGAAAGGTCGCTCCATGTGCCCACGATAAATCTTTTCCCCAAACTCACACACACACACACACACACACACACACACACACACACACACACACACACACACACACACACACACACACACACACCATGGCCTGATGTGCCACGCCTTTGGAGATAGAGCAGTGATGTGCCTTTAAGTTTTATAGTTTCTTGGTTCCGTGTTTGTATGAGGAGTGCATTTAGTTCTGAAAACGTTACTAATATAAAGAAATGATGTAAGGAGAGACCAGGGACGAAAAAGAAGGAAAAGTAGCTGCAAGTACAAGAATTACGAAAGATAGATGTAGCAGATGTATACTTAAAAATAAGAAAAGTAAAGAAAGGAAGAATAATAAAAAGACAGTGAAGAATAAAGACAAGGAAAACAGAGAAATGAAAAAATGGAGAATAAGAGATAAGTGAGTAAAAGAGGAGGAGAATGAATTGATAAAACATCATCCTACTGAAAGAAAATAAGATATCGTCAAATGGATCTGTGGAAATTAAGAGGTAGTATCCTCAAAACTTTCCGGGTTTCATCTCGAACAGTATCCAAAGCACCGATTATTGTTTTATTGAAGGAAGTATTGATGATGACAATGGCCCACATACTGGAACACTTCACCCGCTCACCGCGACTGTTTTCAAAGGCCACAGAGATGATTAGCAGGGTTTTCACACGTGTTTCTCTTGTTGATAATATAAAAGTTTTGTTAATCTGTTACTTAAACCATATAAACACCCTTAAAAACCATCGTAGCATCAATTAGAGCCTTTTGAAATAACGGAGGTAGGGCGCAGAAGTGTTTCAGAATATGGGCTAATAAGCGAAGAAACACTGCACATAGCGGAAGATCTTTTTGGTGATAATTCAACGAAGAGAGAGTGATTTAAAAAGACTATAATGGAAGTAATTGGTATTTGAGATGATCATTTAACAAGACTTTTGCATCAACAACGAAAAGAAAGAACATGAACAATATCATTAAAAACACGACCAAGCACATCTTCGTTCAATTTATTTCTTCAGGGCATTTGTAAACGTTTCATAATTCAGTCATATTTTAGCAAGACCATCGATGCAAAAAAAGAACAAGATCAACACACTTGTCTTCTCTCTTCAAACTAATTATTTCATGGAGTCATTCATTCCTTTCTCTGGTAAATTCTGAAGATCTCTGCCTGCTTCTGTATTTCCAACTTCCTATGACTTGACTTAATTTAAGAGGTAGGTTTCGAGACATATGTCCACTTTTTTTTTGGCTAACTCTGTCGGACTTGCAAGGGCACTGGTAACTAAGTGGGCCTTTTTTTTTTCGTTTAATGTTGCCCTTGGCCAGTTTTCCCCTCTTACATAAAAGAAAAAATAGACGTACCCAGGCAACATTGGTATGGCTCGCCAGACACACAACACATATAGAACTCTCAGCGAACACTAACTTAACCATTCAAGGGGAACAAGTGTAAGGCAGCGAGGCAGGTCGATAGCCAGCCAGTTACTCTGTTCCTGCTTTCCTGTCTGTTTCTCTCTCTCTCTCTCTCTCTCTCTCTCTCTCTCTCTCTCTCTCTCTCTCTCTCTCTCTCTCTCTCTCTCTCTCTCTCACTAACAGTCAAAAACTCTTCCCGAGCGATCAATGGAAAATTTCCTCCACATTTCTGTTCCGGAAAAAGAAAGTGTGAGACAGGAAAGCGGCGAGGCAAATTGTGAGATTATTTCCCGCCATTGTCAACTGTATTTTTCCCTTATTTTTGTCTACTACCACTACTACTATAATACCACCACCACCACCACCACTATTACTACTACTACTACTACTACTACTACTACTACTACTACTACTACTACTACTACTACTACTACTACTACTACTACTAATAATAATAATAATAATAATAATACAATTACCACCATTACTAACGTGTACACAGCCACAATCAGTCTCTCCGCTCTTTTAATCCCTCACCTACCACACACACACACACACACACACACACACACACACACACACACACACACACACACCAGCCACAGCCTCCTTCCCGCTCATCTAACCCCCCAAGTGGCTTCCCCGCAGATGACGCCGGACGAAAGGTTGATGGAGATGGTTCGTGGGTTCGTGAGCGACATAATGGCCCGCGCCAAGGCTGAGGCTTACGACAGCATGTGTCACATTCAGAACAATAACAATAACCTCGTGATGGGAAAGGTACGATGGATTGCCTCATGCATGACTTTATTTTGGATAGACGTACATTACAGTAACAGGAACGCCGCTCGTCTACCTATTTATCATTTTCCAGTCCGCCTCTCTCTCTCTCTCTCTCTCTCTCTCTCTCTCTCTCTCTCTCTCTCTCTCTCTCTCTGAACATTTTTTTTCTAGATTACTTCATGCTTATGTACCATTCCTCCTCCTCCTCCTCCTCCTCCTCCTCCTCCTCTTCCTTTTCTTCCTCTACCTCCTCATCTTCTTCCTCTTTTTCTTCCTCTTATTCCTCTACTACTACTACTACTACTGCTACTGCTACTGCTACTGCTACTGCTACTACTACTACTACCACCGCCACTACTACTATTACGTATGTCTTTTGCTTGAAGCTTGCATTGTCCATCCTGCCTGTAAGAAAGAGGCAATTTTTTTTTGTTCCGAAACTGCCCCCATCCGTGCATAAGCGAAATGAACACCACCTGTCTATCATCGTGCTCCTAACCCGAGACCAAATGCCTGTTTCTTGAATGTATACAGATTTTTCTCTTCTACTTTGGCTGCTGATTGCATCTTACATATTTTATGATAGTATAGCTACCATCCAAACTATTGCAATGCCTGTTTTGATATTACCGTCCGTTCATTTTCCTTTTTACAAAGAAGTGTATATATGCATTTTTCTCATTGGTTGATATGATATGAGCATGTGATCTGCATGAAGGGAAGCTTTCAGGTAAGTCAGTGGTACCTGAACACAAGCCTTCGTCTCCACCTGAGGCCGTGTTCAGGGAAAGCGTGTCTTGAAACGCTGAGGAAAATGGTTTGTTATCATTGATCTTTCAGCCAGTTCTGTATGATTCTCTCTCTCTCTCTCTCTCTCTCTCTCTCTCTCTCTCTCTCTCTCTCTCTCTCTCTCTCTCTCTCTCTCTCTCTCTCTCTCTCCCTCTGCGTACTGGTTTAATGCCAAACATTTTTGTTATATACGAATAATTATAATGTATCTCTGCTGACACTGTATTAGTCTGTGAATATTTTTTCATTTAATTTTGTTTCGTTTCCTTACCACTGAAAACTGACTATAATTAATTGGAATGCTACGATTCTTCCTTGCTAGACGGACTTCCCCACCCATTTACGTTACATAATGGACTCTCTTTCACACATTGTTTTCATGCTGAAGGATAAACTCATGTGAACCAAGAAGTTTAGCAGAGCGTTCACACAGATACACTTAGCAAAGACACCCTGTAAAGTTTGATGGGAAAAAGAAAGTGTGGTCTATTATTTGAATGATTTGTAATATGTTTTGTTTGAAGGCAACGTGAATGGGCCTTTGATGGATGTAAATGGATGAATACAAGGCGAGGTAAGACTGAAAATACCTTTTGCAGACACGTGTGGTGGACAATATTGCGTTACACTTATATATAGCCCCGTATTCTGAAGCGCCTTCCTCTCTCACCATAACTACTTTCCAAAGGCTGAAGTAGAAGACACTCGTGTTTTCAGGGTATTTTTTATAGTTCTGATGATGGATTGCCAAGATTTCTAATTTATCTATCTCATTCTTAATTATTTATTTTATTTATTTATTATTTATTTATTTATTTATTTATTTTATTTATTTATTTATTTTTTTTGTTACGTTATGGCCTATAACGCCTGTAGGTATACTTCAAGAGTATATGTGGGAAGCGCTGCTAAGCTTCCGCCCATTAGTGGCGCAGGCAATTTTATTTATAGTGGTACCCATATTGGGGCCCATATCACCACCCAAGAGCATCTTTGGTGTAACCACCTAGATCCTGGGTATCATGGTGACATGCAGGTAACTTAAAACCACTAGACAAATGGCATAGCTTTAAAGCTGTATGTGGTGGGATTCGAACCTACGCATGGACGTCTTTTTTATTTTTTATGTAGGGAAGAGGGCCAAAGGGCAAAGAAAAGATTAAAGAAAAAGCCCACTTGAGTGCTGGCTCTCTAAAAAGTGGAAAAGCGTCAACCAAAATTAGGGAGCAAATGCCTCGATACCTCCCTCTTAAAAGAAGACAAGTCGTAGGAAGTCGGAAATACAGATGCAGGGAGGGAGTTCCAGAGTTTACCAGTGAAAGGGATGAATGATTGAGAGTACTGGTTAACTCTTGCATTAGAGAGTTGGACAGAACAGAGATGAGAGGAAGAAGAAAGCCTTGTGCAGCGAGGCCGCAGGAGGAGGGGAGGCATGCAGTTAGCAAGATCAGTAGAACAGTTAGCATGAAAATAGCGATAAAAGATAGAAAGAGATGCAACATTTCGGCGGTGAGAAAGAGGCTGAAGACAGTTAGTCAGAGGAGGGAGTTGATGAGACGAAAAGCTTTTGATTCCACCCTATCTAGTAAAACTGTGTGACTGGAACCCCCCCAAACATGCGAAGAGTACTCCATACACGGATGAATAAGGCCCTTATACAAAGTAAGCAGTTGGAGGGGCGAGAAAAACTGGCGGAGACGCCTCAGAACACCTAACTTCATAGAAGCTGTTTTAGCAAGAGATGAGATGTGAAGTTTCCAGTTAAGATTATGAGTAAAGGACAGACCGAGGATATTCATTGTGGAAGAGGGAGACAGTTGAGTGTCATTGAAGAAGAGGGGATAGTTGTCTGGAAGGTTGTGTCGAGTTGATAGATGGAGGAATTGAGTTTTTGAGGCATTGAAAACTACTAGATTTTCTCTGCCCCAATCGGAAATCTTAGAAAGATCGAAAGTCAGGCATTATGTGGCGTCCATCCGTGATCTGTTGACTTCCTGAAGGGTTGGTCGTCTCTGAAAGGACGTGGAAAGATGCAGTGTGGTATCATCAGCGTAGGAGTGGATAGAGCAAGAAGTTTGGTTAAGAAGATCATTAATGAATAATAGAAAGAGAGCAGGTGACAGGAAAGAACCCTGAGGAACTCCACTATTATTAGACTTAGGAGAAGAATAGTGGCCGTCTATCACAGCAGCAATAGAACAATCGGAAAGGAAACATGAGATAAAATTGCAGAGAGAAGGACAGAAGCCGTAGGAGGACAGTTTTGAAATCAAAGCTTTATGCCAGACTCTATCAAAAGCTTTTGATATGTCTAACGCTACAGCAAAAGTTTCACCGAAATCTCTAAAAGAGGATGACCAAGACTCAGTAAGGAAAGCCAGTAGATCACCAGTAGAGCGACCTTGACGGAAGTCATACTGGCGATCAGACAGAAGCTTGTGAAGTGACAGATGTTTGAGGATCTTCCTATTCAGAATAGATTCAAAAACTTTAGACAAGCAAGAGATTAAAGCTATAGGACGGTAGTTTGAGGGGTTAGAACGGTCACCCTTTTTAGGAACAGGCTGAATGTAGGCAAACTTCCAGCAGGAAGTAAAGATAGAAGTAAATAGACAAAGTTGAAAGAGTTTGGCCAGGCAAGCACGGAAGCACAGTTTTTGAGAAGAATAGGAGGGACCCCATCAGGAACATAAGCCTTCCGAGGGTTTAGGCCAGCGAGGGCATGGAAAACATCGTTACGAAGAATTTTAATTGTAGACATGAAATAGTCAGAGGTAGGAGGAGAGGGAGGGACAAAACCAGAATCATCCAAAGTGGAGTTGTGAGCAAAGGTTTGAGAGAAGAGTTCAACTTTATTTCATCAGGATGAAATAAAGGAGGGAAAGATGAAGTGAAACTATATGAGATGTTTTTGGCTAAATGCCAAAAGTCTCGAGGGGAGTTAGAGTTTGAAAGATTTTGACATTTTCTACTTATGAAGGAATGTTTGGCAAGTTGAAGAACAGACTTGGCATGATTCCGAG
>NC_059274.1:9055024-9062524 GCF_017591435.1 Portunus trituberculatus
GAACATATGTGCCACAAATACAAATTCATGGACCAATCAAGAATATAAAGACATGATAGATGACACAATAAGGAGTCTAACGAGAATCATTAAAGAAAGGAGATTAGTTGGAGATTTCAACTGTAAAGAAGTGGACTGGGAAAATTATGAAAGTGGTATGGGGGGAGAAGCCTGGGGAGAAAGATTCCTGAACCTAATGATAGACAATATGATGGACCAAAGAGTACAGGAAAACAAAAGATTCAGAGGAAACGATGAGGCGGCGAGATTGGACCTGGTTTTTACAAGGGGTATACAAATGAAAGATGATATAAGATATAAGTGCCCATTGGGAAAGAGTGACCATGTAATATTAGAAATGGATATAGACGAGGGAAAGGAAGATAGAGACGATTCATACAAAGGAGACCAATTAAATTACAGAAAGGCTGATATTGAGAATCTCAAGAACTACTTCAAGTACATTAACTGGGAGGAGATGGAAAACTCAGAGACAGTGCAAGAGAAGTATAACTTATTTTTGGAAATGTACAAAACAGGAGTCAGGGAATATGTCCCTAAATATAGACCTAAAGAAGAAGGAAGGAAAGATTGGTTTAATGCAAGGTGTGCTAGGGCAAAGGAGAAAAGAGATGGAGCATGGAAAAGGTGGAGGAGAAATAGAAATCCAGTAAATAAGGAAAACTTTAAGGCAGCGAGAAATGAATATATTAAGGTGAGGAAGGATGAGGAAAGGAACTATGAAAAGGACATTGTCGAAAAATGTAAGGAGCAACCAAAATTGTTCTAGGGATTCATAAATGGAAAAAATCAGGCAAAAAGAAACAATAGAAAGGTTAAAAGGAGAGAACGGGATGGTGGAAGACCCAAAAAGTATGACAGAACAATTGAATAATAAATTCCAAGAGGTCTTTGCCAAGGAATCCAAATTTGAAAGGCCACAGGGTAATAGAGAGACTGTCTATATGAAAGAGGTTAAAGTAAGCAAGCTTGAAATAAAAGAGTTAATGAGGGAATTGGATGAAGAAAAGGCAATGGGACCGGATGAAGTCTCAGGCAGAATACTGAAAGAATGTAGGGAAGAACTAGCAAGTCCTATATACAACATCATAAAATGCTCAATAGAAAATGGAACAGTACCAGTAGAATGGAAAAGAGGTGGTTCCCATATATAAGAGCAGAAGGAAGGAAGAACCTTTAAATTACAGACCGGTATCACTAACTAGTGTAATATGCAAGATGTGTGAAAGAATAATAAAGAAACAATGGATCGAGTTCCTTGAAGACAACAAATTAATATCAAATAGCCAATTTGGTTTTAGAAAAACATGGTCGTGTGTAACTAATTTACTGAGTTTCTACTCTAGAATAGTTGATAGAGTACAAGAGTAAGAGGGATGGGTTGACTGTATTTATTTGGATTTAAAAAAGGCGTTTGACAAAGTGCTACTTGCAAGATTACTGTGGAAGTTAGAGGAGAATGGTGGCTTAGCACATTGAGATGGATGGAAAACTATTTGAGGGGGAGAGAAATAAGGACGGTAGTTACAGATATGAATTGCAAATGGAGAGCAATAGAAAGTGGACTGCAGAATGGGACAGTATTAGCACCAATACTTTTCCTCATATGTATAAACGACATGCCAGAAGGAGTGAACAGCTACATAAATCTGTTTGCAGATGATACGAAACTGTGCGGAGTTATAAAGCAAAAAGAGGATTGTGAAATACTGCAGGAAGACCTAAATAAGATCTGGGAATGGAGTAAAAAGTGGGAAATGGAATTCAATGTGGACAAAAGCCATATCATGGAAATGGTAAAGAGTGAAAGACGACCCATGGGAATCAATAAGATGGGAGATGGAGTAGAACTGAAGAAAATAAAAAAGGAAAAGGACTTAGGAGTGACAATGGAAGAAAACAATCAACCAGCAAGCTATATTGATATTATTTTCAGAGAGACATAATTTGCTAAGGAATATTGGATTAGCATTTCACTACATGTACAAAGAAATTATGAAGAAATTGATAAGTACTTTAATAAGACCCAGATTGGAATATGCAGGAGTAGTGTGGACCCATCATAAAAAGAAACACATAAGGAAATTGGAGAGACTACAAAAAATTGCTACAAGAATGGTTCCAGAATTTGAAGGGATGACATATGAGGAGAGACTAAAGGCTATGGATCTACCAACCCTGGAACAAAGAAGGGAGAGAGGAGACCTGATACAAGTTTTTAAATTGATCAACGGAATGGACCAAGTGGATAATGAGAAACTGATCCTGAGAGAAGAATATGACATTCGAAGCACAAGATCGCATAGTAAAAAGCTGAGAAAGGGAAGATGTCTGAGAGATATTAAAAAATATAGTTTCCCGCAAAGATGTATTGAGATGTGGAACAGTTTAAATGAAGAAGTAGTGTCTGCAACGAGTGTGCACACTTTTAAAGTAAGATTGGATAAGTGTAGATATGGAGACGGGGCCACACAAGCATAAAGCCCAGGCCCTGTAAAACTACAACTAGGTAAATACACACACACACACACACACACACACACACACACACACACACACACACACACACACACACACACACACACACACACACACACACACACACACACACACACACACATACTCTTAGTATCACAGCAGCTTCCTATGATATATATGATGTAGGTATACCTACATCATATATACTTTTTCTCACCTCATTTTCTTCCTTTCTCTCATTGAATGTGCAGTTTGAAAGGACCAAACAGTGTGAGTGTGGGACCATTTGGTGTGTGTCAACAGTTGGCTGGCCAGCCCTTGCTTGGCTGGGGGAAGGGGATAACTTTGTATTGAAAATATTATTGCTATGTACAGTACATTTTCACTCACCTGTTAAAGTAGATTTGTATCATAGCTTTGCTGTATAGTACTATTTGTGGAAAATTTGTATTTGTTATAATCAAAAACAGAATTGCCTCATTTATATTATCTTTTGTCTTGGATAAAGCTTTTTTTTTTCTTTTTCTTTTTTTTATGTATCCTGTATAAATCAATGTTGGTGTGTTATTTTATCTGGTAAGCTTAAGTTATAATTCAGTCTTATCATAACTGTAGTGAACTTTACACATTGAATCTCCTTAAATTGTGTACAGTGGCAGATTTACTAGTGATGATGTTTAGCATGTTAAGGCTGATTTAGTCTCTGTGTGTTGTCATGTGACCACCTCAAAGCTACAGTAACTGCATGCTGGAGTCACAGTCCTGAGCACATGTACCAGTCTGGGCATGAGTTTTGTGCATGATCATCACACACTGAGGGATTGCCTACATTGTATTGAAGAAGCCCCTCAGTGCAAGGAGTTTTAAAAGTTTGCGTGAACACTTTCCAGTTGGATTGTGTCAAGCATGACACAAAACAGCCTTTGCAACATTCAGGAATAAAGATTGCAGCATATTTTATTGTCTTAAGATTATTTTATATTTTACTTTATATTAAGCAAAATTGATATTATCTCATCAATGAAAAAAAATTTTAAGAGACATGTAATGTCATATGTGTACTAAATCTATATTTATACATATTTTTAAACTTAACAAAATGTATTTTGAGAATTCTGAGTATAAAATAAGTCATGTTAGTTATAGGGTGATGTGTGTGTGTTAGAAATGTTTATAGAGTGTTAGCTATGTAGTGAGTGTGCACATACCTACATACCATTGTAGATAGTGGCCAAGGCTGTGTATACATCTTAGGTATGCTATTCACAATCATGACAGCAGTTCTTTACTCTCTGATTTGTGTAACAATGTTAGGAGGGTTTTCATGTTGGTGATTCAAGGGTTTTGTGAAACACATCCTGACACTTAGGATAAAGCTGCCCTCACTACACCATCTTCTAAATTACAATTTTAACTCCTCCTCACTCTGCTTCCATTTTACTCCCTGAGAGAATTATAAGGAGACAATGATATACTAAGTTGTTTGAACCAAATATTTGAGCATGAGCAGAGAGTGGAAATACAATTACACATTCCAGTGCTGCTATGAGAGATGCCTTTGTACTCGTTGTCTCTGACCCAATCTTTACATGTATGGTCATGTGTACCCATGGGCATTCGCAAAGTGTTGAGTAACTCTTTGGATACTGAGGAACTGAACCTTCCCTTCTACTGTTTCACCTGTGCCTCAAATTTATAATGCATCCCTCTTCATCTCAGCCTCTGGTCTGCTCTTACTGAATCAAAACCTTGTATATTTCCCTATGCTCAAGCCTTACCCTGGCCCCGCCCCTTTTTTTCTTCTTCTGTTACAAGTTGTACCTTATTGGCTTACTGCTCCATCTCTATCATACTTTTAGCACACCACAGCCCTGTCTAAGCTGCCTTCCCATACCTCTCTCCATATTCTAAGCCAGCTTGGGTTGTGTGCTTTCTTTCTCAGCCCTGTTCCATTCACTGCCCAATCCTTATCCCTTCCTTCTCTGTTCATTTCTCCTCTCCCATTTATCCATATACATTATCAGATAATCTTTATGGCTTAGTAATAGTGTTACAGTCATCAAAATTCAAGCACTGTGGTATTACAATTAAGGCAAAGTAATCCAGTTTCAACTATCACATAGTAGAAGCCAGTAAAGTTATTAGTGTCATGTGCTAGAGAAATTTCACTTGCTCTTAGAAAATCTTCAATTATTTTCAGCAAATAATTTGAATGTTCATATCTGGCTGTTCTTCTTGAACTGGGCATTGTTCAAATGATGGTGAAGATGATCTGTACTTAATATGATGTCATCCTTTGTTGCCTACTCTTACCCTGCATCAATATTTGTCAATAATGTACACTTGTTGTTGGGTGTGATTTTGTGTGGTGGTGCAGTTTGGTGTGAGGATAGCACACAGAGGTTATCCTTATTGACATCCCATACAGGACTGATTATAGCAAAAAACAAATTTTGAGTAAACTGGTGTGTTGCTTGAAGAGAGACACAGACACAATGCAGCTGCCAGTACTCGGACATTCCTGTGAGAAGGCCTGCCACTGAAGGAAAGCTACCCACAACTTAGTGCAGATTATGAGAGATAAGAGGTTCATCAAGTGGTGCTTTAGAGGCTTGTAGCTTCTGTTTGTTTGAATGTCAGGCCTGATCTGTGTACTATATCATATCATGGATGCCTAGAATTCTGACAGTAGGATGAAGCTGCCCAGCTCATCACACCAATAACTATGTTGACTTCCACTGCATTGTGAGTAGAATAAGAGCTTAGAAATATCCTATTCAGGTATTACTGTATAGTATTTCTGATGTAAACTTAAGAACAATAATGACCATACCTTCAATAAAGACTTTATAATTATAAGAGTATGTATGTATACTTAATTGCATATGTAACAAAGTTTTCCAGTCTCTACAAACACTGTAGGGAAAGGATCTGGACTTGTCACATAGATGCCTCTGCTGTCTGAGTGACCCAAGCACTTGAAAGATAAGTGGTTGCTAATGAATACTTGTGTCTCCTTGTGCTGGTGTATGTGTCCATGGTGTCTAGGGATGAGAAGAAACAGTCAGACTTACTCCAGTGATGAGTGATACAATGGAAGAGTAAACTCCTACTTGTCATATCAGAAACATATCTTGTCACAATCACAAGAAGAGATGGAGATTATAACACAAGATCATAGCTCATGTCAAAAGGGTATCATTATTTCATATTTCCCTCACTGCTTCACCCTTCATCCTGCACAATTATCTTGACTCTCTTCTGGCTTGTCAATTCCCTTGAATCCCCCACATTACCTAGCTCTGAATCCCTTCACCTATAGGTAGTAGTGTCCCAGTAGCTCCTATACATTTATTAGTGCCTGTGTGTGTGTATTCACCTAGTTCACCTAGTTGTAATTTTACAGGGCCTGGGTATCATACTCGTGTGGCCCCGTCTCCATATCTACACACATCCAACTTTCCTTTAAAACTATGCACACTCCTTGCTAACACCACCTCCTCACTCAAACCATTCCACACCTCCACACATCTTTGTGGGAAACTATATTTTTTCACATCCTTCAAGCATATTCCCTTGGCTATCTTTTTACTATGCGATCTTGTAGTTCTACTTAAGTTTTCCTCTCTCAACATCATTTGCTCATTATCCACTTCATCCAGTCCACTCAACAGTTTATAAACCTGTATTAAATCTCCTCTTTCTTTTCTTTGTTCCAAGGTAGGCAAATTCATTTCTTTTAATCTCTCCTCATAGGTCATTTCTGCCAATTCCGGAACCATTTTTGTTGCCATTCTCTGCAATCTCTCCAACTTCCTTATATGCTTCTTTTTATAAGGGGACCAAACCACTCCAGCATATTCCAATCTTGGTCTAATTACCATACTAATTAATTTCTTCATCATATCTTTATCCATATAATGGAAGGCTAATCCAATATTTTTATCAAATTATACGTTTCTCCAAACATCTTATCAATATGAGCCTCAAACTGCCCATGGTCTTGTATTATCACTCCCAAATCCTTTTCCTTTTCCACCTTTTTCAACACTACTTCTTCACCCATCTTATATGACCCTCTTGGCCGTCTTCCACTCTTTCCCATCTCCATCACATGACTTTTGCTCAGATTAAATTCCATTTGCCACCTCTTGCTCCACTCCCAAATCTTATCCAGGTCTGCCTGTAAAATTTCACAATCTTCTTCACTCTTCACACACCTACACAACTTCGCATCATCCGCAAACAAATTAATATAACTGTTTACTCCTCTGGCATGTCATTTATATATACCAGGAAAAGTATTGGTGCCAGCACTGAGCCTTGTGGGACTCCACTCTCCACCACCAACCAGTCCGACCTTGCATCCCTTATTACCGTTCTCATCTCCCTCCATCTCAAGTAGTTTTCCATCCACTTTAACACTTTTCCTTTCAGTCCTCCATAAATCTCTACTTTCCATAACAGTCTCTCGTGAGGTACCTTGTCAAAAGCTTTCTTTAAATCCAAATATACACAGTCCATCCATCCCTCTCTCTCCTGTATTTTGTCAACCACTCTTGAATAAAAGCTCAGTAGATTTGTTACACATGACCTCCCTTTCCTGAAGCCAAATTGATGATCCGATAATAACTTATGATCCTCCAGGAACCGTATCCAATATTTCTTTATCACCCTCTCACAAATCTTACCGACCACACTTGTTAGAGACACAGGTCTATAGTTAAGAGGCTCTTCCTTACTGCCTCCCTTATAAATGGGCACCACTTCAGCTCTCTTCCACTCTACTGGTACTTCCCCTGTTTCTAATGAGCACCTTATAATATCATATAATGGATCAATCAATTCTTCTCTACACTCCTTCAATAATTTTCCTGAAACTTCATCTGGTCCCATCGCTTTATCATCTTTAAGTTCCTCCAACATTTTATATAACTCCTTTTTAGGTATCTTAATGTCCTCCATGTGCACATTTCCTTGTATATTCTGTGGCTTTACAAA
>NC_059274.1:9070024-9110024 GCF_017591435.1 Portunus trituberculatus
TATATATATATATATATATATATATATATACGCACACACACAATTGTGTAACTTTGCTTGAAATTGTGTTCGCTTATGATAACAATTAAATATAAAAGTAGTGAAGCAGGGAGTGCAGATAAATGTTATATATTATATTACAGTATATTGTATTATATCTTGATGGCAGTTTGTGTTATATCGTTAAGGCTGCGGCGTGGATTTATGATAGATGATGTAATTTTGGCGATAGTCTCTTAATTCATGCTGGCAGCGAAGAGAGAGAGAGAGAGAGAGAGAGAGAGAGAGAGAGAGAGAGTGTAGCCTTGTCACTCCCACTTCTTTAAATTACTCTTCATCACTCCCCCCACACATTGAGGATATTATAACACACACACACACACACACACACACACACACACACACGCTAGAACACGTGCTTAATCGCCATGAAAGGGTCAAGGAAGGGTAGTTTTGCGAGCTGCTGAAGGTAAATTGAAGTGTTTCCATCGCAAAGACCTAAACACAAGGGACAGGAGAGGCTGGCCAGGTGACAGGTGTGTTTATCTAGTCGGTAAACAGCGGCGGGCGGAGAGGGGATTCGTATCGAGAAACGCTTTGCTCTACCACCTACGACTATTTTTAAAAGCCCCCAAACATGATTATTCTAGTTCTCAAGGATGTTCTCTGCTTAATAATGTCAACATATAGTGTCAATCTGTCATTAAAATCGTAAAAATCTGAGTCACTAAGTCTTCAAATACCTACAGTCTTTTGAAAGTATGGGTCGTATTCAGAAACACCTTTCTCATCACGACTATTTTCTAAGGCCACAGAGATGAATGGTCGGGTTCTAAAGAGGGTATTTACTTTCAATAAAGAAATCACATTAATTTGTCAACATGACCATTAAAACGTCCTGAAAAACATGCGTACCTTCAGCTACAACCTTTTGTAAAAGTTGAAGTGCGTCGTGGAATTGTTTTAGCAAAGAAACCTAAGTAATGTCGATAAAGCGCAGAAGTGTATTAGAATATGATCCTCGAGGCCGAAGAAACGATTGAGTCTGCTGGGGAGGCGTGGTTGGAAGGAGGTAAGAGGATCATTATAAAATCATACCTTTAATTATTGTCTCTATGTCATACATTTCTTTAATAATGTATAGATATACTGCATTATTACTAAATATAGATAATTATTACCAACACATGAGAAGACAGTGGGCGAAGATTTGTAGGATAACGTGAAAGATAAAAAAAAAAAAAAGTAATTGAAGATAATATAATGCAGTGAGATCAAATTAACTGGGAGTAAAAAAGATTGAAAAAAAGAAATCAAGTGAAAAGAAACTGCTTTGGTAATGACATGTACATAAAATGCATTAAGGGATCAATAAGATCACTGTTTTAGGTTGCCGTGACAAATGAGAAGCATAGAACTAAAGCGCATGCAAGCAACAGGAAATCGTGGCCCATCGTGTGTGTGTGTGTGTGTGTGTGTGTGTCACCGGATGTTCCATCATATCATCATTCTCTCTCTCTCTCTCTCTCTCTCTCTCTCTCTCTCTCACAAATACCTACAGATTGAAAAAAGGGCCGAGTTAAGAATGAATAGCTTTTCAAATATTTGCTCTCTCGTCACCTAACGTAAAGATCATTATTACTTGCGACGCGTGTTTGGCAGCTTAGCTACTGTCATAGTAGACTCGCCCGATTGTTTTCAAAGGCTAAAAAAAATTATATGCATAGCTCTCTAGACTGATTCACTTGTTGGCAATGTAAAAATCTTGTTAATCTGTCGCTATAGTCGTAGTCATACGGGTATCCATGAAAACCAGTGTAACCTCAACTGATAGTGATATGACAATGAAGAGTTGCGCAGAAATTTATTAGCATAAGGCGACGCGACAGGTCAGGGGTTCATGTGTTGGTTGGTGTGCTTTGGTTACTTTCATGGTGATGTGTCAGAACTAAACACCGGATGCCGACCCACTATCGGGAAGGCCCTGACGTAATCCTTGCTAGTGTGGCCCAGATGCCTCCATAGCGTGGCACAGTGGCACTCTCGCTCGCATCGCTCCCTTGTGCGACTTCTGAGACTATACCTTTTGAAATACTGCTACTACTACTACTACTAATAATAATAATAGTAATAACAATAATACTGCTGCTGCTGTTGCTGCTGTCATAAGAACACCTTTGAAAATCCTAATTAATGACTTCCATTACAATTTATTAAAAATGCAGAATCTTTGTCATACTATACTATTAGTACTATTACCATAAGGAAAACCCTAATAATTTCTGCTACACCCTATTAGAAATCCATAACTATATAGTAATCATACTGAGTGAGAGTGAAAGTACTTTTAAAGTATGGAATGGTTAGAATTAAATGTTTTCCATAATAAATTAAAAACTAAAACTTCATTATTCTATTCTTTGATACTCATGATATGTTATCATTTTGAATAATTTTATTTTTATATTATGTTCGAGACTTGCACCACACTAGCTATTTTATCCAAAGTTTGATGTATCCACACCACTTAAAAGGTTAAGCACTGCAAATATGTAGCTACTTGCATGATGCCTGCCTTGCAATCATTATGCACCAACACAAACATGCACATCACAACTTATGCAACTGAGGCAAGCCAAGTAGCTTCTGATTTTATATATATATATATATATATATATATATATATATATATATATATATATATATATATATATATATATATATATATATATATATATATATATATATATATATATGAAGTATATGTGGGTGCACAGTTTTTTTTCCAGTCCTTGTTATTGTAATGTGTTGCACTACAGGTGAGTGTAGAGACCTCATTAGTGACATGGACTTCACTGTGATCTCAGAAGAAGTCGATCTAGGCTCTGGAAAGAATTTATGCAGATTGTGAGTATTGTGTGTGCCTCTTTAGCCCAGCCACACTATTTTGAAGAACTGACTCACTGACTCAGCATTGAGAGCCATACAATGAGGCAATGAGGTGATGTGGTGGTGGTGTGGAGATGGAACACACATGAGGAGAGGAAGCAGTTCTTATGATGAGGCCAAAGAGACTATAAGTCGACTGCAACACCCATACAGCATCCACATAACACCACCAGTTTCATCTGATGTGTAGGTGGACTGCAATACCCAAACATCACCATCAATTCCATCCAGAGTGTGTAGGTGAACTGCAATACCAGCACAACATCCACACGCCACCACTAACCCCATCCAGACTTTTTTAACTTGCCTTCACCAAAATGAGTACAACGGAGGCCACACCCTTGGACTCACACACCCCTCAATGGGCCTACCTGGTGACAGCCATTGCTGCCATTGTCATCTCCATCCTGGGCTTTTTTGGTAAGTTATTGTCAACACAACTTTTGCCATTCTTCCCTTTCCTTCCATGTCTTTTCATTGTGTGTACTATTACTGTGTCTATGATATTGGTAAGTCACAACAAAAATCATCTTCCTTGAACAGTTATATTTTCCTCTGCTGTATTATATTCTTCTTTCCCTCCATACAAAGAGGTAATTCCTTTACTAGTATTTGTCATCGCTCTCATCACTGCTTCTTGTGTAATACTTCTAATCTACTCTCTCCTTCTCCATCCCCATCACTTACGCACTTTGATCCTTCTTTCCCTCCTACTCCATTCAAATAATTTTCCTAATGCCTTCTCAGTTTCCCTCTTAAATGTTTTCCTTGGCTACTTTTGATACTATTTCTATACTTTTCCTATTTCCCTCACCTCCTCCTATTACTTGCCTCTTATTTTCTCTTCTACTCCTTGACTCATGCTTGTCAGTCCCTTCCACCTCTTACATGAGAAAAGGAAGAGAAAGAAGAGGGAATGTGTAAATGCACAGTGAAAAGTTAAGGAAGGAAGAGAAGATGGAAAAAGGAATATCAATTTGTAATTATAATTATGATGATTTTAACAGCTTTATGCATGTACCTCTTCCTTTGATACCTATACCCTCACTTCCACACATTCCCTCTCCCTTTCCCTCCCTCCCTTATCAGCAACTTTGTCAACGTCTCACTTCCCTGGCCTCCCTCCTCCCTGCATCCGTTGGTATCGCTCCGTTTTCTGAAAGTTGTTTACTTGATCATCTCACTGACATCCTGTTTAGCGGCCATGACACATCACAGCTTCCTGCCATTGATATTGTGAGAGAAACTTAATTCTTCTTTGTCCTAACTTTCTATCTCTTTCTTTGTTCAGCCTTTGGTCTGCTTTGTTAGCAGTTTATGTGTTTAGCTTTATATTATAGTTATTTTTCTTTAATTTTTCTTGCTTTTTTTTCTTTCCTTGCACACACACACACACACACACACACACACACACACACACACACACACACACACACACACACACACACACACACACACACACACACACACACACACACACACACACACACACACACATACTTTTAAAGTAAGATTGGATAAGTGTAGATATGGAGACGGGGCCACACGAGCATAAAGCCCAGGCCCTGTAAAACTACAACTAGGTAAATACAACTAGGTAAACACACACACACACACACACACACACACACACACACACACACACACACACACACACAGAGAGAGAGAGAGAGAGAGAGAGAGAGAGAGAGAGAGAGAGAGCAGACATCTGACATGCATCACTTCATCTCCACTTCCAAATTGATCTCTGTGTGTGATTAAACATGTTGAGGTTTCCCAATCTAGGCATTCAATAAGCTAAGAGTATATGATAGTTAGTTTTATCTATCATATATCATCATAAAGTGTCATATCACACTGACATGACATCATTATTCCTATGACCAGCTATTATTACTGCATATCTATCACGTCTATGAATTCTTCTGCTTCATAAGACCTGCATTCCTCAAATGATTTTATTTTATACTGTGAAATCCTTTTATGTCTTTAAATTTCCACCCCTGTTATCCATTTCTTACATTCTCATGATTGTCGGACGGACATAACATTCTATGCGTACGTTTGACAGGTAACTTGCTAACCATCCTGGCACTACCACACACCCGTCGCCTGCGCCACTCTGCCACATGGCTGGTGGTGAACCTAGCGGTGGCAGAGGGAGCATTCTGTGTCACCATCCTCCCTATCTCTGCTGGTCATCTGTTGCACATGCTGTACACTGGCCAGCCTCTCTTTGACGAGACCGGGTGCAGTGTGTTCGTGTTTCTGCGTTATGTCAACATTCAAGCTGAGCTGCTCTCTATTGCTGCCATTGCTATCAATAGGTAAAGTGTGTGTGTGTGTGTGTGTGTGTGTGTGTGTGTGTGTGTGTGTGTGTGTGTCTGTGTGTATTTACCTAGTTGTATTTACCTAGTTGTAGTTTTACAGGGCCTGGGCTTTATGCTCGTGTGGCCCCGTCTCCATATCTACACTTATCCAATATCACTTTAAAAGTGTGTATACTCGTTGCAGACACTACTTCTTCATCTTAACTGTTCCACGTCTCAATACATCTCTGCGTGTGTGTGTGTGTGTGTGTGTGTGTGGATCAGTTTCTCATTATCCACTTGGTCCATTCCGTTAATCAATTTATAAACTTGTATCAGATCCCCTCTCTCTCTTCTCTGTTCCAGGGTTGGTAGATCCATAGCCTTTAGTCTCTCCTCATATGTCATCCCTTGAAATTCTGGAACCATTCTTGTAGCTATTTTTTTGTAGTCTCTCCAACTTCCTTATGTGTTTCTTTTTATGAGGATTCCACACAACTCCTGCATATTCCAATCTGGGTCTTATTATAGTACTTATCTTCATTATTTCTTTGTTCATGTAGTGAAATGCTAATCCAATATTCCTTAGCAAATTATATGTCTCTGAAAATTCTATCAATATGGCTTACCGGTTGATTGTTTTCTTCCATCGTCACTCTCAAGTCCTTTTCCTTTTTTACTCTCTCTAGTTCTACTCCATCTCCCATCTTATAGATTACCACTGGTCGTCTTTCACTCTTTCCCATTTCCATGACATGGCTTTTGTTCACATTGAATTCCATTTCCCACTTTTTACTCCATTTTCAGATCTTATTTTGGTCTTCCTGCAGTATTTCACAATCCTCTTTTTGCTTTATAACTCTGCACAGTTTTACATCATCCACAAACATATTTATATAGCTGTTCACTCCCTCTGGCATGTCGTTTATATATATGAGAAAAAGTATTGGTGCCAATACTGACCCCTGTGGCACTCCGCTTTCTACTGCTTTCCACTTGGACTTCATAACTTTAACTACCGTCCTTATTATTCACCACGGTCGTCTGCTGGTCACCCAGCCAGCCTTTCCCCTATGGAAAGAGCTCAGAGCCTGTAGTGACCGATCATCGGGAAGGACTGAGACCACACCACACTCCATACCCCGGAAAAGTGAGGCCACAACCCCTCGAGTTACATCCCATACCTACTTGCTGCTAGATGAACAGGGGTTACATATTAAGAGGCTTACCCATTTACTTAGCTGCATTTGGGACTCAAACCCAGACCTTTTTGGTTGTATGTGTATTTATCTAGTTGTATTAATTTTACCTATTTGTAGTTTTATAGGGCCTGGGCTTTATGCTCGTGTGGCCCCGTTTCCATATATACACTTATCCAATTTTTCTTTAAAACTATGCACACTCGTTGCTGACACCACTTCTTCACTCGAGCTGTTCCATGTATCAGCACATCTTTGCGAGAAACTATATTTTTTAACATCTCTTAGACATCTTCCCCTCCTCAGCTTTTTACTATGCGATCTTGTGCTTCTAATGTCATATTTTTCTCTCAGGATCAGTTTCTCATTATCCACTTGGTCCATTCCGTTGATCAATTTATAAACTTGTATCAGATCCCCTCTCTCCCTTCTCTGTTCCAGAGTTGGTAGATCCATAGCCTTTAGTCTCTCCTCATAAGTCATCCCTTCAAATTCTGGAACCATTCTTGTAGCTATTTTTTGTAGTCTCTCCAGCTTCCTTACGTGTTTCTTTTTATGGGGGTCCACACTACTCCTGCACATTCCAATCTGGGTCTTATTATAGTACTTATCAATTTCTTCATCATTTCTTTGTCCATGTAGTAAAATGCTAATCCAGTATTCCTGAGCAAATTATATGTCTGAAAATTCTATCAATATGGCTTACCGGTTGATTGTTTTCTTCCATCGTCACTCCGAAGTCCTTTCCTTTTTTGCTTTCTCCAGTTCTACTCCATCTCCCATCTTATAGATTCCCAAGGATCGTCTTTCACTCTTTCCCATTTTCATGGCATGGCTTTTGTCCACATTGAATTCCATTTCCCACTTTTTACTCCATTCCCAGATCTTATTTAGGTCTTCCTGCAGTACTGTATTTCACAATCCTCTTTTTGCTTTAGAACTCTGCACAGTTTTGCATCATCCGCAAACAGATTTATGTAGCTGTTCACTCCTTCTGGCATGTCGTTTATATATATGAGAAAAAGTATTGGCGCCAATACTGACCCTTGTGGCACTCCGCTTTCTACTGTTCTCCTCTTGGACTTCATATCTTTAACTACCGTCCTTATTTCTCTCCCCCTCAAATAATTTTCCATCCATCTCAATGTGCTTCTCTTTAAGACACTTTCTCTAACTTCCACAGTAATCTTGCATGTGGCACTTTATCAAATGCCTTTTTTAAATCCAAATAAATACAGTCAACCTATCCCTCTCTCTCTTGTACTCTGTCAATTATTCTAGAGTAGAAACTCAGTTAATTTGTTACACATAACCGACCTTTTCTAAAACCAAATTGGCTATTTGATAATAATTTGTTGTCTTCAAGGAACTCAATCCATTGTTTCTTTATTACTCTTTCACACATCTTGCATATTACACTAGTTAGTGATACTGGTCTGCAATTTAAAAGTTCTTCCTTCCTTCTTCTCTTATATATGGGAACCACCTCAGCTCTTTTCCATTCTACTGGTACTGTTCCATTTTCTATTGAGCATTTTATGATGTTGTATATAGGACTTGCTAGTTCTTTCCTACATTCTTTCAGTATTCTGCCTGAGACTTCATCTGGTCCCATTGCCTTTTCTACATCCAGTTCCTTCATTAACTCTTTTATTTCAAGCTTGGTTACTTTAATCTCTTTCATATAGACAGTCTCTCTATTACCCTGTGGCCTTTCAAATTTTGATTCCTTAGTAAAGACCTCCTGAAATTTACTATTTAACAGTTCTACCATACTTTTTGGGTCTTCCACCATCCCATTCTCTTCTTTTAACCTTTCTATTGTTTCTTTTTGTCTTATTTTTCCGTTGATGAATCTGTAGAACAATTTTGGTTGCTCCTTGCATTTTTCGACAATGTCCTTTTCATAGTTCCTCTCCTCTTCCTTCCTCACTTTAACATATTCATTTCTTGCTGCCTTGAAGTTTTCCTTATTTATTGATTTCTATTTCTCCTCCACCTTTTCCATGCTCCATCTCTTTTCTCCTTTACCGTAGCACATCTTGCGTTAAACCAATCTTTCTTTCCTTCTTCTTTAGGTCTGTATTTTAGGACATATTCCCTGACTCCTGTTTTGTATATTTCCAAATATAAGTTATATTTCTCTTGCACCCTCTCAGAGTTTTCCATCTCTTCCCAGTTAGTGTATTTGAAATAGTTCTTAAGATTCTCAACATCAGCCTTTCTGTAATTTAATCGGTCTCCTTTGTATGATTCATCTCTATCTTCTTTTCCCTCTTCTATATCCATTTCTGATATTACATGGTCACTCTTTCCCAATGGGCACTTATTTCTTATATCATCATTCATTTGTATACCCCTTGTAAAAACCAGGTCCAATCTCGCTGGCTTGTCATTTCCTCTGAATCTTGTGTTTTCCTTTACTCTTTGGTCCATCATATTGTCTATCATTAGGTTCAGGAATCTTTCTCCCCAGGCTTCTTCCCCCATACCACTTGTGTGTGTATTTACCTAGTTGTATTTACCTAGTTGTAGTTTTACAGGGCCTGGGCTTTATGCTCGTGTGGTCCCGTCTCCATATCTACACTTATCCAATTTTTCTTTAAAACTATGTACACTCTTTGTTGATACCACTTCCTCACTCAAACTGTTCCAAGTCTCAACACATCTTTGCGGGAAACTAAATTTTTTAACATCTCTCAGACATCGTCCCTTCCTTAGTTTCTTACTATGCGATCTTGTGCTTCTAAAGTCATATTCTTCTCTCAGGATCAGTTTCTCATTATTCACTCCATTCCGTTAATCAATTTATAAACTTGTATCAGATCCCCTCTCTCTCTTCTCTGCTCCAAGGTTGGTAGATCCATTGCCTTTAGTCTCTCCTCATATGCCATCCCTTTAAATTCTGGAACCATTCTTGTAGCCATTTTTGTAGTCTCTAATTTTCTTATGTGTTTCTTTTTATGAGTCCACACAACTCCTGCATATTCCAATCTAGGTCTTATTTTAGTACTTATCAATTTCTTCATCATTTCCTTGTCCATATAGTGAAATGCTACTCCAATATTCCTTAGCAAATTATACGTCTCTCTGAAAATTCTATCAATATGGCTAACCGGTTGATTATTTTCTTCCATTGTCACTCCCAAGTCCTTTTCCTTTTTACTTTTTCTAGTTCTACTCCATCTCCCATCTTATAGATTCCCACTGGTCGTCTTTCACTTTTCCCATTTCCATGACATGGCTTTTGTCCACATTGAATTCCATCTCCCATTTTTGCTCCATTTCCAGATCTTGTTTAAGTCTTCCTGTAGTATTTCACAATCCTCTTTTGTTTAATGACTCTGCACAGTTTCGCATCGTCTGCAAACAGATTTATGTAGCTGTTCACTCCCTCTGGCATGTCATTTATATATACGAGAAAAGTATTGGTGCCAATACTGACCCCTGTGGCACTCCGCTGTCTACTGTTCTCCACTTGGACTTCATATCTTTAACTATCGTCCTTATTTCTCTCCCCTTAAGTAATTCTTCATCCATCTCAATGTGCTTCCTTTTAAGCCACCCTTCTCCTCTAACTTCCATAGTAATCTTTCATGTGGCACTTTATCAAAAGCCTTTTTAGATCTAAATAAATACAGTCAACCCATCCTCTCTCTCTTGTACTTTATCAACTATTCTAGAGTAGAAACTCAATAAATTTGTCACACATGACCGACCTTTTCTAAAACCAAATTGGCTATTTGATAATATTTTGTTGTCTTCAAGAAACTCGATCCATTGCTTCTTTATTACTTTTCACACATCTTGCATATTACACTAGTTAGTGATACCGGCCTGTAATTTAAAGGTTCTTCCTTCCTTCCGCTCTTATATATGGGAACCACCTCAGCTCTTTTCCACTCCACTGGCACTGTTCCATTTTCTATTGAGCATTTTATGATGTTGTATATTGGACTTGCTAGTTCTTCCCTACATTCTTTCAGTATTCTGCCTGAGACTTCATCCGGTCCCATTGCCTTTTCCTCATCCAATTCCTTCATCAACTTTTTTATTTCAAGCTTGGTTACTTTAATCTCTTTCATATAGACAGTCTCTCTATTACCCTGTGGTCTTTCAAATTTGGATTCCTTAGTAAAGACCTCATGAAATTTACTATTTAACAGTTCTGCCATACTTTTGGGTCTTCCACCATTCCGTTTTCTCCTTTTAACCTTTCTATTGTTTCTTTTGTCTTATTTTTCCATTTATGAATCTGTAGAACAATTTTGGTTGTTCCTTACATTTTCGACAATGTCCTTTTCATAGTTCCTTTCTTCTTCCTTTCTCACCTTAGCATATTCATTTCTTGCTGTTTTGAAGTTTTCCTTATTTTCTGGATTTCTGTTTCTTCTCCACCTTTTCCATGCTCCATCTCGTTTCTCCTTTGCCCTAGCACATCTTGCATTAAACCAATCTTTCTTTCCTTCTTCTTTAGGTCTATATTTGGAACATATTCCTGACCCCAGTTTTGTATATTTTCTAAAAATAAGTTATATTTCTCTTGAACTGTTAATGAGTTTTCCATCTCCTCCCAGTTTACGTTTTTAAAATAGTTCTTGAGATTCTCAATATCAGCCTTTCTGTAATTTAATCGGTCTCCTTTGTATGATTCATCTCTATCTTCCTTTCCTTCTTCTATATCCATCTCTAATATTACATGGTCACTCTTTCCCAATGGGCACTTGTATCTTATATCATCGTTAATTGGTATATCCCTTGTAAAATCTAGGTCTAATCTTGCCGGCTCATCGTTTCCTCTGAATCTTGTGTTTTCCTTTACTCTTTGGACCATCAAATTATCTATCATTAGGTTCAGGAATCTATCTCCCAGGCATCTTCCCCATACCACTTTCATAATTTTCCCAGTCTACCTCCTTACAGTTGAAATCTCCTACCAATATCACTTTTCTCCTTTCCTTAATGATTCTTGTAAGACTCCTTATTGTGTCATCTATCATGTCTCTATATTCTTGGTTAGTCCATGAGTTTGTTTTGGTGGCACATATGTTCCAATGATTGTTAACTCCTTTTGTTAATATGCATCTTAACATACAGTATTTCTGATTTTCCTTCCCCAAACTCCACTTGATTTACCACTATCTCCTTCCTTAACATCATCATGACTCCTCCTCCTCCTTTACCCACTCTGTCTCTCCTCCATATATTATATCTTTTATCTATGTCTATTTTTATTGCCTCATTTAACTTTGTTTCCACCAGGCATACAATATCTGGTTCTTCTTTCTTTATGTAATCTCTTAATTCTAATTTACTAGATAAAATCCATCTATGTTTGTATACATAATTTTTAATCTCTTGTTCTTATCATTTTAGTTAAACTTGCTCCATTCTTTTCTCTTCTTTCTCTTTTATATACCATTTCCTTATCCTGTCTCCTATAATTCTCCAAAAATGCCTTCTTCTCCTCCTCTGACCTTTCATTATTTTTTTCTCTTGCTTCTGCCACCAGTTCATTGTGTCTCTTCCTTTCCTCCTCGTTTCTATTTTTCTTTATATATATATCTTTGCAACCTTCTGTTTCTCTGAGTTTCGTTTTTCTATATAGTACTTCTTCTGCTGCTGCTTGTGATTTTAGTAATATCTTAATTGGTCTCACTGTTCCTTCTTGATATGGTCCCATTCTATGGATTTCTTCTACTTCCTCTTCTAAGTTCTGTCTATCCTCATCATTCAGATGTTTTAGTAGGTCTTTTACTGATTTCATTTCATCTTTTTCCCTTCTTGGTCTATATTTAACATTTTTTTCTTTCAGTCCAAAAATGTGTGTGTGTGTGTGTGTGTGTGTGTGTGTGTGTGTGTATGTATATATAGTTGTATTTACCTGGGAAAGAAGCCTTGTTAAATTCATGCTGTCCATCTCCATATCTTTTGTTATATTCCTTGGCACACACAGTTTCATCAATAAGTCCATTCTACACTTCTATAGTATTTCTGTGATTTATCTTCTACACACACTTCTTCTCAGTTTTCTTCCATGTCCTCTGGTACTTCTTGTATTTGGCATCCCAAAATTGTCCCTGTCCAACAAATCTATCCCTTCCAATATTCTACATAGTGCTATTGAATCACTTTTTTTCCTCCTTTTTCCCTGTGTAGTCATGCTCAATGTCTTCAATCTCTTCATAACTATGTACATATGCCCTTGTAAACTTATGGGGATTTTAGTTGCACATTTTGAAGTATTCATTCCTCTTCCCTTTATAAGATGTGTGCTCATTGCCATGCCCAAGTCGTATCCAAATGTGTTTTCGAGCCGCAAGACAGTTGGAATTATTGCTGGCATCTGGCTGGTCTCCGCTGCCATCATGCTTATTCCTCTGCTCAAGGTGTGTGTGTATTTACCTAATTTTATATTACAGGGTTCAAGCAGGGCTCATAATGTCCTATCTCTATGCTTATATTTATCCACGTTTTCCTTGAATAGGTATGTGTACAACCTCCTCACTCAAGTCATTACAGATATAAACAGTTCAATAAGGAAAACTATATTTCCTTATGTCCCTTAAACATGGACTTTTCCTGATCTTCTTTGAGTGTCTTCTCATCCATCTAGTGCCATCTCCTTTCAGCAACACTTGGTCATGCCTGTCTGTCTTCGCAATGCAGTTAACTACTTTCTTTAGATCATTATTAGATATAGATACTCTTTTTCTTTTATCCTGCAAAGTTGGCAATCCCATTTCCTTCCATCTTCTGTGGTAGGTTAGATTGTTCAGTTCTAGCACCATCTTTGTAGCTGTCCTCTGAATCCTTTCCAACTTCTTGATATTTTTTTTTCATATACAGAGACCACACCACACCAATGCTGTGTATTCAACCCTGGGTCTGATCATGGTGGTTATGATATTTTGAGCATACTTTTCTCCATGTAATGAAATGCCACCATGCACAGCCTTAAACATTTGCCATTTGTTCAGTGGTTTAAAGTTACCTATATGTCACCATGATACCCAGGTTCTAGGTGGTTACACCCAAGGTGAGTTTGGGTGGTGATATGGGCCCTAATATGGGTACCACCATAAACAAAATTGCCTGCGCCACTAATGGGTGGAAGCTGAACAGCACTTCCCATACACTCCTCAAGTGTACCTACAGGCCCTATAGGCCTTAACATCCTTAACAAATGTGTCCGTGTATGGTGTGTATGTGTGTATTTACCTAGTTGTAGTTTTACAGGGCCTGGGCTTTATGCTCGTGTGGCCCCGTCTCCATATCTACACTTATCCAATTTTTCTCTAACACTATGCACACTCGTTGGTAACACCACTTCCTCACTCAAACTGTTCCAAGTCTCAACACATCTTTGCGGGAAACTATATGTTTTTTAACATCTCTCAGACATCTTCCCTTCCTCAGTTTCTTACTATGCGATCTTGTGCTTCTAATGTCATATTCTTCTCTCAGGATTAATTTCTCACTATCCATTTGCTCCATTCTGTTAATCAATTTATAAACTTGTATCAGATCCTCTCTCTCTTCTCTGTTCCAGGGTTGGTAGATCCATAGCTTTTAGTCTCTCCTCATATGTCATCCCTTTAAATTCTGGAACCATTCTTGTAGCCATTTTTTGTAGTCTCTCCAATTTCCTTATGTGTTTCTTTTTATGAGGGGTCCACACAACTCCTGCATATTCCAATCTGGGTCTTATTATAGTACTTATCAATTTCTTTATCATTTCTTTGTCCATGTAGTGAAAAGCTAATTCAATATTCCTTAGCAAATTATATGTCTCTCTGAAAATTCTATCAATATGGCTTACCGGTTGATTATTTTCTTCCATCATCACTCCCAAATCCTTTTCCTTTTTTACTTTTTCTAGTTCTACTCCATCTCCCATCTTATAGATTCCCACTGGTTGTCTTTCACTGTTTCCCAATTCCATGACATGGCTTTTATCCACATTGAATTCCATCTCCCATTTTTTACTCCATTCCAGATGTCGTTTGAGTCTTCCTGCAGTATTTCATAATCCTCTTTTTGTTTTATGACTCTGCACAGTTTTGCATCATCCACAAACAGATTTTTATGTAGCTGTTTACTCCCTCTGGCATGTCGTATATATATATATGAGAAAAAGTATTGGCACCAATACTGACCCCTGTGGCACTCCGCTGTCTACTGCTCTCCACTTGGACTTCATATCTTTAACTACCGTCCTTATTTCTCTCTCCCTCAAGTAATTTTCCATCCATCTCAATGTGCTTCCTTTTAAGCCACCCTTCTTCTCTAACTTCCACAGTAATCTTTCATATGGCACTTTATCAAATGCCTTTTTTAAATCCAAATAAATACAGTCAATTCATTCCTCTCTCTCTTGTACTTTATCAACTATTCTAGAGTAGAAACTCAATAAATTTGTTACACATGACCGACCTTTTCTAAAACCAAATTGGCTATTTGATAATAATTTGTTGTCTTCAAGAAACTCGTGTGCGTGTGTATTTACCTAGTTGTAGTTTTACAGGGTCTGGGCTTTATGCTCGTGTGGCCCCGTCTCCATATCTACACTTATCCAATCTTACTTTAAAAGTATGCACACTCGTTGCAGACACTACTTCTTCATTTAAACTGTTCCACGTTTCAATACATTTTTGCAGGAAACTATATTTTTTAACATCTCTCAGACATCTTCCTTTTCTCAGCTTTTAACTATGTGATCTTGTGCTTCGAATGTCATATTCTTCTCTCAGGATCAGTTTCTCATTATCCACTTAGTCCATTCCGTTGATCAATTTATAAACTTGTATCAGATCTCCTCTCTCCCTTCTTTGTTCCAGGGTTGGCAGATCCATAACCTTTAGTCTCTCCTCATATGTCATCCCTTCAAATTGTGGAACCATTCTTGTAGCCATTTTTGTAGTCTCTCAACTTTCTTATGTGTTTCTTTTTATGAGGGGTTCACACTACTCCTGCATATTCCAATCTGGGTCTTATTATAGTACTTATTAATATCTTCATCATTTCTTTGTCCATGTAGTGAAATGCTAATCCAATAATCATTAGCAAATTACATGTTTCTCTAAAAATTCTATCAATATGACTTACCGGTTGATTGTTTTCTTCCATCGTCACTCCTAAGTCCTTTTCCTTTTTTACTTTCTCTAGTTCTACTCTATCTCCCATCTTATAGATTCCCATGGGTCGTCTTTCACTCTTTCCCATTTCCATGACATGGCTTTTGTTCACATTGAATTCCATTTCCCACTTTTTACTCCATTCCCAGATCTTATTTAGGTCTTCTTGCAGTATTTCACAATCCTCATTTTGCTTTATAATTCTGCACAGTTTCGTATCACCTGCAAACAGATTTATGTAGCTGTTCACTCCTTCTGGCATGTCGTTAATATAAATAAGGAAAAGTATTGGTGCCAATACTGTGGCACTCCGCTTTCTACTGTTCTCCTCTTGGACTTCATATCTTTAACTACCGTCCTTATTTCTCTCCCCCTCAAATAATTTTCTATCCGTCTCAATGTGCTTCCTTTTAAGCCACCCTTCTCCTCTAACTTCTATAGTAATCTTGCATGTGGCACTTTGTCAAACGCCTTTTTTAAGTCCAAATAAACACCATCAACCCATCCCTCTCTCTCTTGTACTCTATCAACTATTCTAGAATAGAAACTCAATGAATTAGTTACACACGACCATCTTTTTCTAAAACCAAATTGGCTATTTGATATTAATTTGTTGTCTTCAAGGAACTCGATCCATTGTTTCTTTATTATTTTTTCACACATCTTGCATATTACACTAGTTAGTGATACCGGTCTGTAATTTAAAGGTTCTTCCTTCCTTCCGCTCTTATATATGGGAACCACCTCAGCTCTTTTCCATTCTACTGGTACTGTTCCATTTTCTATTGAGCATTTTATGATGTTGTATATAGGACTTGCTAGTTCTTCCCTACATTCTTTCAGTATTCTTCCTGAGACTTCATCCAGTCCCATTGCCTTCTTTTCATCCAGTTCCTTTATTAACTCTTTTATTTCAAGCTTGGTTACTTTAATCTCTTTCATATAGACTGTCTCTCTATTACCCTGTGGCCTTTCAAATTTGGATTCCTTAGTAAAGACCTCCTGGAAGTTATTATCTAATAGTTCTGCCATACTTTTTGGGTCTTCCACTATCCCGTTCTCTCCTTTTAACCTTTCTATTGTTTCTTTTTACCTAATTTTTTCTATTTATGAATCTGTAGAACAATTTTGGTTGCTCCTTACATTTTTCAACAATGCCCTTTTCAAAGTTCTTTTCCTCTTCCTTCCTCACCTTAACATATTCATTTCTCGCTGCCTTGAAGTTTTCCTTATTTACTGGATTTCTATTTCTCCTCCACCTTTTCCATGCTCCATCTCTTTTCTCCTTTGCCCTAGCACATCTTGCATTAAACCAATCTTTCTTTCCTTCTTTTTTAGGTCTATATTTCAGGACATATTCCCTGACTCCTGTTTCGTATATTTCCTAAAATAAGTTATACTTCTCTTGCATCATCTCTGAGTTTTCCATCTTCTCCCAGTTTACGTTTTTAAAATAGTTCTTGAGATTTTAAATATCAGCCTTTCTGTAATTTAATCGGTCTCCTGTGTATGAATCGTCACTATCTTCCTTTCCCTCTTCTATATCCATTTCTAATATTACATGGTCACTCTTTCCCAATGGGCACGTATATCTTATATCATCATTCATTTGTATAGCCCTTGTAAAAATTAGGTCCAATCTCGCCAGCTCGTCATTTCCTCTGAATCTTGTGCATTCCTTTACTCTCTGGTCCATCATATTGTACATCATTAGGTTCAGGAATCTTTCTCCCCAGGCTTCTTCACCCATACCACTTTCATAATTTTCCCAGTGCACTTCTTTACAGTTGAAATCTCCAACTAATCTCCTTTCTTTAGCAATTCTCGTTAGACTCCTTATTGTGTCATCTATCATGTCTTTATATTCTTGATTGGTCCATGAATTTGTTTTTGGGGGCACATATGTTACAATGATTGTTAACTCTTTTTTATTAATATGCATCTTAACATACAGTACTTCTGCTTTTCCTTCCCCACATTCCACTTGGTTTATCACTATCTCCTTCCTTAACATTATCATGACTCCTCCTCCTCCTTTACCCCCTCTGTCTCTCCTCCATACATTATACCTATTATTCAAGTCTATTTTGATTGCCTCATTTAGTTTTGTTTCAGCCAGGCATACAATATCCGGTTCTTCTTTCTTTATGTAATCTCTTAATTCTAATTTACTTGATAAAACTTCGTCTATGTTCGTATACAACATTTTTAGTCTTTTGCCTTTATCATTTTTAGTTAAACTTTTTCCACTTTTTTCTCTTCCTTCTCATTTATATACCATTTCCTTATGCTGTGTGTGTATTCACCTAGTTGTATTCACATAGTTGTAATTTCACAGGGCCTGGGTATTACTCGTGTGGCCCCGTCTCCATATCTACACACATCCAACCTTCCTTTAAAACTATGCACACTCCTCGCTGACACCACCTCCTCACTCAAACTATTCCACACCTCCACACATCTGTGTGGGAAACTATATTTCTTCACATCCTTCATGCATATTCCCATGGCTATCTTTTTACTATGCAATCTCGTAGTTCTATTTAAATTTTCCTCTCTCAACATCATTTGCTCATTATCCACTTCATCCAAACCGTTCAACAGTTTATAAACCTGTATTAAATCTCCTCTTTCTCTTCTTTGTTCCAAGGTAAGCAAATTCATTTCTTTTAATCTCTCCTCATAGGTCATTTCTGCAAATTCCGGAACCATTTTTGTTGCCATTCTCTGCAATCTCTCCAACTTCCTTATATGCTTCTTTTTATAAGGGGACCAAACCACTCCAGCATATTCCAATCTTGGTCTAATTACCATACTAATTAATTTCTTCATCATATCTTTATCCATATAATGAAAGGCTAATCCAATATTTCTAATCAAATTATATGTTTCTCCAAACATCTTGTCAATATGAGCCTCAAACTGCCCATGGTCTTGTATTATCACTCCCAAATTCTTTTCCTTTTCCACCGTTTTCAACACTACTCCTTCACCCATCTTATATGACCCTCTTGGCCGTCTTCCACTCTTCCCCATCTCCATCACATGACTTTTGCTCAGATTAAATTCCATCTCCCACCTCTTGCTCTACTCCCAAATCCTATCCAGATCTGCTTGTAAAATTTCACAATCTTCTTCACTCTTCACACACCTACACAACTTCGCATCATCCGCAAACAAATTAATATAACTGTTTACTCCCTCTGGCATATCATTAATATAGACAAGGAAAAGTATTGGTGCCAGCACTGAGCCTTGTGGGACTCCACTCTCAACCACCAACCAGTCCGACTTTGCATCCCTTATTACCGTTCTCATCTCTCTCCATCTCAAGTAGTTTTCCATCCACTTTAACACTTTTCCCTTCAGTCCTCCATAAATCTCTAATTTCCATAGCAGTCTCATGTGCGGTACCTTGTCAAAAGCTTTTTTTAAATCTAAATATACACAGTCCATCCATCCCTCTCTCTCTTGTATTTTGTCAACCACTCTCGAATAAAAGCTCAGTAGATTTGTTACACATGACCTCCCTTTCCTAAAGCCAAATTGATGATCTGATAATAATTATGATCCTCCAGGAACCGTATCCAATATTTTTTTATCACCCTCTCACAAATCTTACCGACCACACTTGTTAAAGACACAGGTCTATAGTTAAGAGGCTCTTCCTTACTGCCTCCCTTATAAATGGGCACCACTTCAGCTCTTTTCCACTCTACCGGTACTTCCCCTGTTTCTAATGAGCACCTTATAATATCATATAATGGATCTATCAATTCTTCTCTACATTCCTTCAATAATTTTCCTGAAACTTCATCTGGTCCCATCGCTTTATCATCTTTAAGTTCCTCCAACATTTTATATAACTCCTTTTTAGGTATCTTAATGTCATCCATGTGCACATTTCTTTCTACATTCTTACCGACCACACTTGTTAAAGACACAGGTCTATAGTTAAGAGGCTCTTCCTTACTGCCTCCCTTATAAATGGGCACCACTTCAGCTCTTTTCCACTCTACCGGTACTTCCCCTGTTTCTAATGAGCACCTTATAATATCATATAATGGAACTATCAATTCTTCTCTACATTCCTTCAATAATTTGCCTGAAACTTCATCTGGTCCCATCGCTTTATCATCTTTAAGTTCCTCCAACATTTTATATAACTCCTTTTTAGGTATCTTAATGTCATCCATGTGCACATTTCTTTCTACATTCTGAGGCTTTACAAACATTGTTTCTTTAGTAAATACTTGTTGAAACCTATTATTTAGTAATTCTGCGATATTTTTAGGGTCATATACTATCCCTTGCTCTCCTTTTAACCTTTCAATGGACTCTCTCTTTTTAAGTTTACCATTTATGAACCTGTAAAACAATTTTGGATGTTCCTTACTCTTGTCTACAATATCTTTTTCAAATTTTCTTTCTTCCTCCCTCCTTACCCTCACATACTCATTTCTCGCCACTCTATAATTCTCCTTATTTAGTATATTCCTGCTCTTTTTCCATCTTTTCCAAGCCACATCTCTTTTCTTTAGCCTTAACACAAGTTGCATTAAACCAATCCTTTCTTCCTTCCTCTCTCGGTTTATACTTTGGTACAAATTTCATAACTCCTTCTTTATAATATTTCATGAAAATCTCATATTTTTTTTGCACTTCTCTGATTTGTAACATCTCCTCCCAATCTAATGTTCTGAAATAATTTTTCAAACTTTCTGTGTCCATCTTTCTATAATTCAATCTACCACTCCTGTATGTCTCATCTTTCCTTCGCTGTGTTATTGCCATCTGCATTTTCATAACCACATGATCACTCTTCCCAATGGACATTTGTATTGTATATCCCCACATGGGTACACTTCTCGTGTTAATACCAAATCCAGTCTAGCCAGTTCATCATCTCCTCTATATCTAGTATTTTCTTTCACCCTCTGTTCCATCATATTTTCCATCATTAGATTAAGAAATCTCTCTCCCCATGCTTCCTCTCCAACACCACTTACTAGATTTTCCCAATCCACCTCCTTACAATTAAAATCTCCTACTAGTATCACCTTTTTTTTCCAGTTAATACACTTTCCAAACTCTGTAAAGTATCCTTGATCATATTGTCGTATTCCCTTAATGTCCAAGAATTTGTTTTAGGAGGTACATAGGTCACCATGATTATTAATTCTTTTCCATCACTTTTTAACCTTATACTTATTACTTCTGCGTTGTTCTTCCCATACCATATATCCGTGTAATTCACCACGGCCGTCTGCTGGTCGCCCAGCCAGCCTTTCCCATTATGGAGTGAGCTCAGACCTCATAGACCAATCTTCAGGTAGGAGTGAGTAGGACTTTATTTACTTAGTTGTATTTACCTAGTTGTATTGTACAGGGTTTGAGTGGGGCTCATAGTGTCCTGTCTCCATGTCTTCATTTATCAAACTTTTCCTTAAAGTTATGCACATTATGTGCTGTAACAACTTCATTATTCAATGCATTCCACTTCTCCACCATTCTATGTGGAAAACTGTATTTTTCAATATCCTTCACACACTGCCTCATAGTGATCTTCTTTATATGTCCTCTTGTCCTTCTATCTTCTGTCAGCAGCACCAGGTCTTCCTTGTCTATCTTTTCAATGACATTGACTATCTTGTATATTGTTATTAGGTCTCATTTCCTTCTGTCGTTCTTCATATGTTAGGTTCTTTAGTTCCGGCACCATCTTTGTAGCAATCTTCTGTATCCGTTCTAATCTTCTTATATCCTTTTTAGAGCTTGGAAACCACTCCACAGCTGCATATTCCAGCTTTTGGACATATCATGCTTGTGATAATTTTTTTCATCTTATCTTTGTCCATGAATTGAAATGTCACTCTTATATTAATCAACATTTTATATGATAATCCAAATATCTCGTTTATGTGTTTTTATGGTTCAGATTTTCCTGTATAATCACTCCCAGATCTTTTTCCTCTTTAGTCTTTATTATTTGTTCCTCTCCCATCAGATAGTTCCATACTGGTCTTCTTTTGCTCTTTCCTAGTTCTGTTGCATGACATTTCTTGACGCTGAACTCCAATTTCCACTTCTTACTCCACTCATAGATTTTGTTTATATCTTCCTGTAACAGCAAACAGTCCTCCTGGGTTTTGATAACTCTTAGCAGCTTTGCATCATCAAATAAATTAATATACCCCATTGTGAATGTTGTTTACATAAATTTGAAACATAATGGGGGCTTATACTGACCCTTGTGGCATTCTGCTTGTTACTTTACCCCAAGATGAGTATGTGTCTCTGATCACAGTTCTCATCTCCTGTCCTTCAAATAATCCCTTGTCCATTCTAGCAAAGTTCCTGGCAGTCCTCCTATGTTCTCTAGTTTTCAAAGTAGTCTTCCATGAGGAACTTTATCAAAAGCCTTTTTTATGTCCAAGTGTACTGTGTCCACCCATCCATCTCTGCTTTCCAGTCCTTCTATTATGCTTGAGTAGAAGCTTAATAAGTTTGACACACATGACTGTCATGTCCTGAACCCAAATTGTGTGTTTGATATGACTTGTTCTTCTTTCAGATGTTTAACCCATTTTTTCTTTAATAATTATTTCACACAAATTTCATTAATGCTTGTAAGTGACACCAGTGTGTGTGTATTTACCTAGTTGTAGTTTTACAGGGCCTAGGCTTTATGCTCGTGTGGCCCCGTCTCCATATATCATATATGTGTGTGTGTGTGTGTGTGTGTGTGTGTGTGTGTGTGTGTGTGTGTGTGTGTGTGTGTGTGTGTGTGTGTATTTACCTATTTGTGTATTACAGGGCCCAATCTAAGCTCTCTGTGTCCTGTCTCCTTGTCCACTCCTGTCATATCTCTCTTTCATCTGATTGACACACACCGCGTCAACGACATCACTGCTCAGTTTATTCCACTTATCAATACTGCAATGCGGGAAACTGTATTTTCTCACGTGCATGTGTGTGTGTGTGTGTGTGCTACTTTGTCTGGTCTACTGCTTTAGCCAACCTCATGCAAGATTGCCAGTGGATAGATAGGTGACTATCCTTGTTGTTGATATGAGAATTGTATTATCACTCTTGTCAAGTGTTGCCCTGTGTTGTGGTGTGCAGGTGTACGGGCAGTTCACATACAATCTCGACACGGAGGAGTGTGACTTTGATGATAAAACAGCCCATAAAAAAGCCCCAAGGAAAGTGTTCCTTTCCCTGGGCTTCCTGCTGCCTTGCATCGTCATCATCACCTCATACTCGTACATCTACTATAAGGTGCGTTCCTTTCTTCGTCTCATACTGAATACAATACATTACATTCCCCTTTAACTTGTTTACTTTTGTTGTTGTGTTGCTTTAACAGCTGTTCCTTTACACCTAGGAGAGTTGCTGTGGGGGATCTTCTTTGTAAGACAGTACTGTGGCTGACATCATTCACTTAAGATCTGTACTATATATATGTTGTTTGGTATTGCATTTTAAGTTCAAGCCTTCACTGGTTACAAAAGGCACCATTAGCAGATATCTAATTATAAAGTAGTAGCAGAGCAACACTTTGTAAGCTTTGTGTCCCCTCACATGCTTGTTTGTTTGTTGTGGATTCAGGCACAGAGTTCAGCCAATCTGTTGGCGCGACGCAGACACAATGCCTCGGAGGACTCCAGGAAGACCAAGTGAGTGAGGAAGAGCAAAAGAGAGGTAGAATGTTGCTATTTCATGCAGGATACAGTCATTGCAGACATAATGGTCAATAACAGACTTTCTTTAGAGATGATTTTAATCTGATTTCAGGAATAGCTTCTGATTTTTGTACATACATATGGTTATTGAGATATGCAATATTATTATCCATTACTTGTGTTAATATACCACTTCAAGAGCTATTCTGCTGCATAATGGAAATATCATGTCTTATATTTCCGTTGTCCTTTCTGTTCATGCTGTATTGCTAGCTTTTTCTTTCTGTTCCTACATTTTTTCTACATTGATGGAGTGACTAATCCTTAGTAGCATTCCCAGAGAAGCATCCTTTGCCTCTAATGTATGTAGTAGAGTTATTGATGGGGAGTGGTGTTGGTTCAGTTCCCAGCGACCAGTGGAGGGACTGCGTGCTCGGGACATTCGGATAGCACGCACCATAGGTGTCATTTTCCTGGCATTCCTGATTTGTTGCACACCTGTCTCTGTGGCACACTTCATGGAGACCAAGGTAACACTGCTCTTTACCGTTGTCTCTTCTCTCCTCCATTTCTTTCTTATGGTGGTGCTTTGTATGAAAATGCAAATAGTCCATTGTACATCTTTTTCATGACTTCAAAGAGAGATTTGAAGCAATAGTATATATGTGTGTAATCCATGGTCTGTGTTGTAGGTGAACAAAGCTGCACTACTGCTACTGCACCCACTCTATTGGGCCCAGTATTGCATCAATATCTTCATCTATGTATTCATGAATAACCAGTACAGGGATGCTTACGTCAACTACATCTCACAGTGGTGGCCAGACTTTAAGGAGGTAAGCAGGCTGAGGGAAGAGATCCATCACCAGGCTCAGATAAGGAGACCATTAGTACTAATGATCAGGAAGGACAGGACAAAATATAGAGAAATATATAAGGAAGTTAAGTATACTATTTATGATGAGAGGTGAGCAAGCTGTGGGAAGGGATCCATCACAAGGCTCAGGCAAGGAGACCATTAGTACTACACTCTGTCTACTCTAAACTGGCTGCTGGGTCTCAGTTTGAGGAAGTAGACACTTGGGTTACTGTTCAGTGTATGTAGCTTATTCATGATATAATTCATTTTATGTGTACAATACCTGTTTTCTATTGATCAACACAATTAATCACAAGAATAGACTAGTTATCCTACTGTTTTTCTCAAGATATGATAATAGGAATTCTGCTCCCAGATTGAGACCCAGCAGCCACTTTAAAATAAACTGACTATAGTGCTTAGGAAAGACAGGACAAAAATAGAAAAATGTAAGGAATTAAATTGAGTATATTTATGATAATAGTTATAATTTTCATTTTCCTTTCGGCATTTTCATTTATGTTGATATACTGTACTTGGAAAATTTTGATGATGTAGATTCTGTGGTGAGAATTGTTTTGGCTATACTGGTATGTGTGTGTATTCATGGTTGCCTGCTGGTCACCCAGCCAGCCTTTCCCATTATGGAGTGAGCTTAGAGCCCATAGACCAATCTTCAGGTGGGAATGAGACCACACACACTCCACATACCGGGAAAGCGAGGCTACAATGCCTTGAGTTATATCCTGTACCTATGTGGTGCTAGGTGAACAATTAAGAGACACCCATTTGCCTTGATCACCACACCCGGGATTCGAACCCAGGCCCTCTTGGTTGTGAGATGAGTGTGCTAACCACTACATTACACAGTTTATTTACCTAGTTGTATTGTACAGGGTTTAAGTAAGGCTCATAGTGTCCTGTCTCCATATCTCCACTTATCTAATTTTCCTTAAAGTTATGCACATTATGTGCTGTAACAACTTCATCATTCAATGCATTCCACTTTTCCACCGTTCTATGTGGAAACTGTATTTTCCAATATCCTTCACACACTGCCTCTTCGTAATCTTCTTTGGATGTCCTCTTGTCCTCCCAGCTTCTTCTGTCACCAGCACCAGGTCTTGCTTGCCCATCTTTTCAATGCCATTAACTATTTTATACATTGTGTGTGTGTGTGTGTGTGTGTGTGTGTGTGTGTGTGTACCTAATTGTATTTACCTAATTGTAACATACGGGAAAAGAGCTATGCTCGTGTTGTCCCGTCTCCATATCTATTAATGTCCAGCTTTTTCTTAAAATCATGAATATTCCTTGCGTTGACCACTTCCACGTCTAAACTATTCCATGCTTCCACCCTTCTATGAGGGAAGCTATATTTTTTCACATCTCTCCTATAAGTGGCCATTTTAGTTTTTTCCCATGCCCTCTCGACATTCTTCCATTCCACATACACAGATCTTCCCTATCCATTTTTTCCATGCCAATCATCACTCTGTATATTGCTATCAGGTCTCCCTTTCTCTTCTGTTTTCCAGGGTTGGAAGTTGCATTCTTTTCAGTCTGTCTTCATAAGTCAAATCTCTTAAGTCAGGCACCATTTTCGTTGCAGCCCTCTGTACTTTCTCTAGTTTCCTTATGTGTTTCTTTAAGTTCGAGCCCACTGTATTGTTGCATATTCAAGCCTCGGTCTTATCATTGCAGTAATTATTTTCTTCATCATTTCTTCATCTAGATATACGAACGCCACTCTTATGTTCCTCAATAAGTTCAATACTTCTCCAATTATTTTGTTTATATGTCTCTCTGGCGATAGGTCATTGGTAATTGTCACCCCAAGGTCTTTTTCTTCATGACTGGTTTTATGTCTTCATTTCCTATCTTGTACATACTCCTGATTCTTCTTTCACTCTTGCCAAACTCTATTTTCTTGCATTTTGTCGTGTTGAACTCCATTTGCCATGTACAGCTCCATTTCCATATTCTGTCCAAGTCTTCCTGGAGTAGTTCGCAATCTTTGTCACATCTCACTTTTCGTAACAATTTTGCATCGTCTGCAAATAGGCTCACATAACTGGACACCCCATCCACCATGTCATTTATGTAGACTGCGAACATTACTGGTGCCAACACTGATCCCTGTGGAACTCCACTCTCCACCAATCCCCATTCTGATGGTCTGTCCTTAATTATTGTTCTCATTTCTCTTCCTACCAAAAGTCTTCCATCCATTTTAGTAAACTGCCATGCACTCCTCCTACCATTTCAAGTTTCCAGATCAGTCTCTGGTGTGGTACCTTATCAAAGGCCTTTTTTAAATCCAGATATATTCCATCAGCCCAACCATCTCTTTCCTGTATTACATCTATCACCCTCGAATAGTAACATATCAGGTTTGTCGTGCATGAACGCCCTTTCCTAAAACCAAATTGACACTCACAAAGTATGTCATTTTTCTCCAAGAAGTCTGTCCATCTAGTCTTCACCACCCTCTCACACATCTTAGCTACCACACTTGTAAGTGACACTGGTCTATAGTTCAATGGGTCTCTCTTGTTACCTGATTTATAGATTGGGACAATGTTAGCTCTTTTCCAGTCTTGGGGCACTACACCTTCCCTTAATGAGGCATCAATTACTTCACAAACTTTTTCTGCCAATTGCTCCCTGCATTCTCTTAAAATCCATCCTGATACCCCATCAGGTCCCACAGCTTTTCTCACTTCTAAACTCCCCATCATGTTCTTGATCTCCTCCACAGTTACTTGAAACTCCTTCATAATCCCTTTCTGTTCCATTACCAGTGGTTTGTCAAAAGCAGTCTCCTTTGTGAATACCTTCCGAAAGCATCCATTCATAGCCTCTGCCATTTCCTGGGATCTTCACTGCATACTCCATTTACTTCTAAACTTTCAATACTTTCTCTATTTTTGATGTTGTTGTTCACATGTCTGTAAAAAGCCTTGGTTGGTCTTTACATTTATCAATTATATCCTTTTCTTGTTTCTTTCTTTCTTCTCTTCTAATCAACACATATTCATTTCTTGCTCTTTTGTAACTTTCCCACTGCTTAATCCGTCTTTTCCTTCTCCACCTCTTCCATGCATCCTCTTTTCTTGTTCTAGCCTTTTCACATCTATCGTTAAACCAGTCCTGCTTTCCAACTTCTCTATGTTGTCTTATTGGTACAAATTTTTCTCACCTTCTTTGTATATTTTTATAAATTCCTTCCACTTTTCATTTGCTCCTTAGCACTCTTGAATTTCATCCAATTTGTCTCTTGAAAGAATTTCTTTAGGTTTCCAAAATCTGTCTTGGCATAATTCCATCTTCCCACTTTATATTCTTCATTTCTTCTAGATTTCTCTTCATCTATCACCTTGAACTCCAAAACTGCATGATCACTCTTTGCTAAAGGGCACTCCACCCTCATCTCCTCAATGACCATTGGCTCTGTACTAAAGACCAAGTCCAGTCTTGACGATGCTCCTCTCCTCCAAACCTAGTATCTTCTTTGACCCACTGAGTTAACACATTTTCCATTGCCAGTGTCAATAGTGTATTTCCCCATGTTGTCTCTGATCCTTCCATTGACCAGTCCTCCCAACACACCTCTTTACAATTAAAATCTCCCATCATTATAGTTCGTTCACAGCCACCCAACATTTCTTCCAGACATGTTCCTGTATCACTTATCATTTCTTCATATTCCTGTACTGACCATGCATTTGTCTTAGGTGGTACGTACACCACTATGTAGTGCCTCTTTTTCCTTCATTAGTTTCTGCTCTGATCTTTAGCACTTCTGCCTTTCCCATACCTTTTTCACTTGATCCACCTTTATATCTTTTTAACCAGCAACATCACTCCTCCTCCCATCTTACCTACTCTATTTCTTTTCCAAACGTTATATTTCCTTCTCCAACCTTCATCAGGTCTTCTCCCTCTCTCAGTTTTGTTTCAGTAAGACCCACAATATCTGGGTTCTTGTCCCTCAAGTAATCGTTGAGTTCTAAAATCCCGATATCACTCCATTTATGTTGGAATACATTACATTTCGCTCATATGTAAGTTTCTTTAGTCCTTTCTTGCTGTACTTTTCTGGGTTATGAACCACTTCCTCAGTCTCATATCCAAGATTCTCCAGAAAAACTCTTTCTTCTCTCTTCTGTCCTCTCTTCATTTTTTCAAAGCCTCCTTTCTCAACTCATTTAACATTTCTCTTTCCTTTTCACCGAGATCTCTTCTCAACCAAATCTTCCTTGTTGTTTCCTGCTGGGCTAGCCTCCATGACTTCTCCACCAATTCATCTACATCCTTTTGTGACTTAAGTTTGATTCTTATTGGCCTCATACCTTCTCTTGTGAACTTTCCAATTCTATGGAAGTCCTCTATTTCTTGTACTAGGTCTTTTCCTCCTCTGCACCACATTAATGATATTATTTATCACCTTTTTATGTTTTTCTCTCTCCATTTTACTCGGTGTCTTATCCTCCTCCACACCAAATATCACCACACATCTCTTTTGTCTACAGTTTCCCTCACCAATGTCTCATTTGACTTAATAACCTTCACCACTTTCTCAGCTATCTTCTCTTCTATGATCTGTTGATCTATAATTTCAGCAAGGCCCAAAGTTTTCTCCCTGACTCTTTGATTTCCTTTTCCAGACTTGCAACTTTGTAATTTACCTCCTTTCTTTCCACTTCCTGACTTTTTTTCCATTCAGCCTGCTTCTCCATCACTTTTCCTAGAGATTCTCCACATTTTTCGCAATTCACTTTAATTAGCTTAACTTCCTCTTTCAGTGCTGCATTTTCCTTCTTCATATCGGCACAGTCTCTCTTTACATTGTCATAACTCGTTTCCAGGCCCTCATACTTTTCAAACAGTTTTTCAATTTTACCTTCTAACTCCAGAATTTTCTTCACATAAGCTCTTCTCCATTATTCCTTGAAACCCTGTGAAGTCTGATTCATCTTTCGAGTTCACGGCCGCCATGTTGCGCAGACGTAAACAAACCAGCTGATGGCTCAAACGCAGGCTACAGTTTATATTTACCTTCACTGGACATTATTTTGCTAATCAACAGTTAACATGACTATATGGAGACGGGACAAACATTACCAGCTCCTTTCCCACCTTGGTTACTCTTAGGTAACTGTAGAATTATAGATGATTGCTCTGGAGCTCAGCGACCACCTCCGCCATCGACGATGTCCCGTGTGTGTGTGTGTGTGTGTGTATTTACCTAGTTGTATTTACCTAGTTGTAGTTTTACAGGGCCTGGGCTTTATGCTCGTGTGGCCCCGTCTCCATATCTACACTTATCCAATCCGTTGCTGACACCACTTCCTCACTCAAACTATTCCAAGTCTCAACATATCTTTGCGGAAAACTATATTTTTTAACATCTCTCAGACATTTTCCCTTCCTCAGTTTCTTACTATGCGATCTTGTGCTTCTAATGTCATATTCTTCTCTCAGGATTAGTTTCTCATTATCCACTTGATCCGTTCCATTAATCAATATATAAACTTGTATCAGATCCCCTCTCTCCCTTCTCTGTTCCAGGTTTGGTAGATCCATAGCTTTTAGTCTCTCCTCATATGTCATCCCTTTAACTTCTGGAAACATTCTTATAGCCATTTTTTGTAGTCTCTCCAATTTCCTTATGTGTTTCTTTTTATGGGGGTACACACAATTCCTGCATATTCCAATCTGAGTCTTATTATAGTACTTATCAATTTCTCCATCATTTCTTTGTCCATGTAGTGAAATGCTAATCCAATATTCCTTAGCAAATAATATGTCTCTCTGAAAATTCTATCTATATGGCTTACCGGTTAACTGTTTTCTTCCATCGTCACTCCCAAGTCCTTTTCCTTTTTTACTTTCTCCAGTTCTACTCCATCTCCCATCTTATAGATTCCCACTGGTCATCTTTCACTGTTTCCCATTTCCATGACATAGCTTTTGTCCACATTGAATTCCATCTCCCACTTTTTACTCCATTTCTAGATCTTATTTAGGTCTTCCTGCAGTATTTCACAATCCTCTTTTTGCTTTATAACTCTGTACAGTTTTGCATCGTCCGCAAACAGATTTATGTAGCTGTTCACTCCCTCTGGCATGTCATTTATATATATATATATATATATATATATATATATATATATATATATATATATATATATATATATATATATATATATATAGAAAAGTATTGCAGCAATACTGACCCCTGTGGCACTCTGCTTGCTACTGCTCTCCACTTGGACTTCATATCTTTAACTACCGTCCTTATTTCTCTCCCCCTCAAATAATTTTCTATCCATCTCAATGTGCTTCTCTTTAAGCCACCCTTCTCTAACTTCCACAGTAATCTTGCATGTGGCACTTTATCGAACGCCTTTTTTAAATCCAAATAAATACAGTCAACCCATCCCTCTCTCTCTTGTACTCTTTCAACTATTCTAGAGTAGAAACTCAGTAAATTTGTTACACACGACCGACCTTTTCTAATACCAAATTGGCTCTTTGATAATAATTTGTTGCTTTCAAGGAACTTGACCCATTGTTTCTTTATTACTCTTTCACACATCTTGCATATTACACTAGTTAGTGATGCCGGTCTGTAATTTAAAGGTTCTTCCTTCCTTCCTTTCTTGTATATGGGAACCACCTCAGCTCTTTTCCATTCTACTAGTACTGTTCCATTTTCTATTGAGCATTTTATGATGTTGTATATAGGACTTGCTAGTTCTTCCCTACATTCTTTCAGTATTCTGCCTGAGACTTCATCCGGTCCCATTGCCTTCTCTTCATCCAGTTCCTTCATTAACTCTTTTATTTCAAGCTTGGTTACTTTAATCTCTTTCATATAGACGGTCTCTCTATTACCCTGTGGCCTTTCAGATTTGGATTCCTTAGTAAAGACCTCATGAAATTTACTATTTAACAGTTCTGCCATACTTTTTGGGTCTTCTATCATCCCGCAATCTCCTTTTAACTTTTCTATTGTTTCTTTTTGCCTTATTTTTTCATTTATGAATCTGTAGAACAATTTTGGTTGCTTTTTACATTTTTCAACAATGTCCTTTTCATAGTTTCTTTCCTCTTTCTTCCTCACCTTAACATATAAATTTCTCGCTACCTTGAAGTTTTCCTTATTTCCTGGATTTCTATTTCTCCTCCACCTTTTCCATGCTCCATCTCTTTTCTCTTTTGCCCTAGCACACCTTGCATTAAACCAATCTTTCTTTCCTTCTTCTTTAGGTCTATATTTCGGGACATATTCCCTGACTCCTGTTTTGTACATTTCCAAAAATATGTTATACTTCTCTTGCACCCTCTCTGAATTTTTCATCTCCTCCCAGTTAATGTTTTTGAAATAGTTCTTGAGGTTCTCAATATCAGCCTTTCTGTAATTTAATTGGTCTCCTTTGTATGATTCGTCTCTATATCTTCCTTTCCCTCTTCTATATCCATTTCTAATATTACATGGTCACTCTTTCCCAATGGGCACTTATATCTTATATTATCTTTCATTTGTATACCCCTTGTAATAACCAGGTCCAATCTCGCCGGTTCATCGTTTCCTCTGAATCTTGTGTATTTACCTAGTTGTAGTTTTACAGGGCCTGGGCTTTATCTTCAACTACTGTGTGTGTGTGTGTGTGTGTGTGTGTGTGTGTGTGTGTGTGTGTGTGTGTGTGTGTGTGTGTGTGAGTGAGTGTGTGTATTTCACTGTATGATCTGCTGCAGTCTTTGACGAGACAGCCAGATGTTACCCTATGGAGCGAGCTCAGAGCTCATTATTTCCGATCTTCGGATAGGCCTGAGACTAGGCACACACCACACACCGGGACAACAAGGTCACAACTCCTCGATATACATCCCATACCTACTCAATGCTAGGTGAACAGGGGCTACGAAAGACACACCCAAATATCTCCACCCGGCCGGGGAATCGAACCTCGGTCCTCTGGCTTGTGAAGCCAGCACTCTAACCACTGAGCTACCGGGCGTGTGTGTGTGTGTGTGTGTTTTGTGTGAATGTGTGTGTCAGGTTTCATGAATGAAGTGTCAGGTGTCACAAGTGAAGTACTGGAAATCTTTGCCTAGGGAACTTTTTACTTCCCATCCAAGAAGTTGATTTTATTGTTTCCTTTCAACATTTCAATATTTCCTCAGCACAACCTTGCATGTGCAGGAATTACTAATACACAAAGGAAAAGGCATTCTGTAATGTGTTGTGAGTCATAATATTCATCACTGTTGATGCTGTTAGTAGAAGCACCAGAAATACATAGGTACATGACATCTGGCCACAATAAGAAGTAGCTCACTTAAAGAGAAATGCATAAATGACATTTACCAACAAATGAAGGAGAAAGTAGCTCACCTGTATAGAAAAAGCATGCATGACATTTGACAATAAGTGGTGAAAGAGAAAATAACTCAATGTATACATCACCACAGATGTCAAGGCGTCGGTTCCACTGGCGAGAGGAGCAGACAAGCCAGGACAGTCGCCGCCAGTCCCGTGGGACCACACCAAATCTCTCTGTGAGGTTCCAGTTGAACAGGAAAGGAAGTGAAGTGAATTCCTCGCCCCAGGTGAACGATACACGCCTGTAAGAGAGACAGCCATGACTGTGACGTTGAGACATAACAAACACTTGAGAGTGAGATTACTGTTATAAACATTGATTCTCTTTCTCCTCCTGGGAAGCTTTATGAGATATCAACCCATAACTGCTTGACTCATGAAGGTGTGAATTGTGTCTCTTATGGTGCACACCAAGGAAATACTGCCTTGTGGCTCATGTATATATCTGTCTGGCTAACCCCTTGCACCATGTATACATAAAAGGTTCTCTGTGTTAAAGATATTTGTATGGAAGTGATGAGGGAAGTACATGTTTAGTTTAGGATTATTTTCAAAATACTACAATATGACTGTATTCTTAAAAAGTTTAAGTATTTTTGTCTTGGCTTCCAGTTTAAGAAAGATTTCATTTAAAATGTCTTAGTATTCCTCAACAACCAGCAGCTATTAAGAAACCAACTTAATGCATATAGTATGGATAATTTAAACTATGAAGACAAGATGTAATATATGGTAAGTTACAGAGAGACATCATATGTTAAGTGAGTTTGATCTTCAGTGTAATGTTATCCACAGTGTAGAGTTGAGGGAGTCACAGAGAGAGGAGACTAGCTCTGTGTTGGCCATTCACTGGATCAAGGCACCCATGCACCTGTCACCTGAGTGACAAGGATAACATGTCACCACATCATACATGTGGCAGGGATCACGTCACCACACCATACATGTGGCAAGGATCACATGTCACCACACTATACATGTGGCAAGGATCAAATATCATAAAAGGTTCTCTGTGTTAAAGATACACCATACATGTGGCAAGGATCAAAAATACTATATTTTTGTCTTGGCACATTTAAAATGTCACCATACATGTGGCAAGGATCACATGTCACTATACATGTGGCAAGGATCACATGTCACTACACCATACATGTGGCAAGGATCACATGTCACCACACCATACATGTGACAAGGATCACATGTCACCACATCATACATGTGGCAAGGATCAAATGTCACTACACCATACATGTGGCAAGGATCACATGTCACCACACCATACATGTGGCAAGGATCACATGTCACCACACCATACATGTGGCAAGGATCACATGTCACCACACCATACATGTGGCAAGGATCACATGTCACCATGTGGCAAGGATCACATACATGTGGCAAGGATCACATGTCACCACACATGTGGCAAGGATCACATACATGTGGCAAGGATCACATGTCACCACACCATACATGTGGCAAGGATCACATGTCACCACACCATACATGTGGCAAGGATCACATGTCACCACACCATACATGTGGCAAGGATCACATGTCACCACACCATACATGTGGCAAGGATCACATGTCACCACACCATACATGTCACACACCATACATGGAAGGATCACATGTCACCACACCATACATGTGGCAAGGATCACATGTCACCACACTATACATGTGGCAAGGATCACATACATGTGGCAAGGATCACATGTCACCACACCATACATGTGGCAAGGATCACATGTCACCACACCATACATGTGGCAAGGATCACATGTCACTACACCATACATGTGGCAAGGATCACATGTCACCACACCATACATGTGGCAAGGATCACATGTCACCACACCATACATGTGTGCAAGGATCACATGTCACATGTCACCACCATACATGTGGCAAGGATCACATGTCACCACACCATACATGTGGCAAGGATCACATGTCACCACACCATACATGTGGCAAGGATCACATGTCACCACACCATACATGTGGCAAGGATCACATGTCACCACACCATACATGTGGCAAGGATCACATGTCACTACACCATACTTGTGCTATCATCACATGTATTACCAAAGAGTCAGTTACGATTAGACTAAATTATTATAAAAAAGAAAAAAAATGAGAGCATGAGAGAGGAATATGCACTGGAGTCGAAGTAAGTACATGTACCTAGTGTACTTCATACTGTATCTAGTGGATCAAAATGTTGGTACCTGCTCCCTGCAAATCAAGAACAAATGATATGGGATGTTATAGCAATGCGGAACATTTGATTCAAGCTCTCTGTCTCTTCTCAGTGTTCAAAGTAACGCAAATGATTTTTTACTTATTGCTTTTTATCAAATTGGTAACTGCAATTTTATAATTTTGTAAACAAACCAAATTTTGTTACCATATTATTGTATATCATTCTGCTTGTGTTTTGATGATATATGATGTATAATGCATGATGGTTATCCTTCATGGTCTCATGCTACAAGAATATTTTCATGATGAATAAAAGAACTGTGTTTCAGTACATGTCATTTATCCTGCAAAATCCAAATACAATGAGCTATCTTTTAATAGTTAGGATCATCTTTAATTCATGCATGAAACAAACACACATCTCTGGTGATGCTACCGTTGGATGCTGTCAAAAGTCAAAACCATATGGTGTGTGGCTGTGCTTCCATACCACACCACACCATGCCATACCATACTATACCTTACAGGCAGGCACACCATGGCTACCTCTTCCTCTCCATAGAAACTGAAGTAACACACACACACACCTCATGGTTCATGCAGGTAATGTTCCATGGAATCCATGCTGTCAAATTGTCAATACTTCAGGTAGGTACTACTCACCACTTCACAATGAAAATAAGAAAAGAAAACATTAAGAAATTTAATATCAACAAGAAGAAAGAAAGAAGAAACAATAGTGGTATTAATGAAAAAAATAATGAAAGGTCAGAGGAGGAGAAGGCATTTCTTTTGGAGAATTATAGGAGACAGGATAAAGAAGAAATTATATATATATATATATATATATATATATATATATATATATATATATATATATATATATATATATAGAGATGGAAGAGAAAAAAATAGGGCAAATTTAACTAAAAATGATAAGAACATGAGATTAAAAATTATGTATACGAACATAGAGGGAGTTTTATCAAGTAAATCATAATTAAGAGATTACATAAAGAAAGAAGAACTGGATATTGTATGCCTGGTTGAAACAAAATTAAATGAGGTAATAAAAATAGACATAGATAATAGGTATAATATATGGAGGAAAGACAGAGCTGGTAAAGGAGGAGGAGGAGTCATGATGATGTTAAGGAAAGAGATGGTGGTAAACCAAGTGGAGTGTGGGGAAGGAAAAGCAGAAGTACTCTATATTAAGATACATATTAATAAAAAAGAGTTAACAATCATTGGAACATATGTGCCACCAAAAACAAATGCATGGACCAATCAAGAATATAAAGACATGATAGATGACACAATAAGGAATCTAACGAGAATCATTAAAGAAAGAAGAAAAGTGATATTAGTAGATTTCAACTGTAAGGAGATGGACTGGGAAAATTATGAAAGTGGTATGGGGTGAAGAAGCCTGGGAGATAGATTCATGAATCTAATGATAGATAATATGATGGACCAAAAGAGAAAAGGAAAACACAAGATTCAGAGGAAATGATGAGTTGGCAAGATTGGACCTGGTTTTTACAAGGGGTATATAAATTAATGATGATATAAGATATAAGTGCCCATTGGGAAAGAGTGACCATGTAATATTAGAAATGGATATAGAAGAAGGAAAGGAAGATAGAGACGAATCATACAAAGGAGAATGATTAAACTACAGAAAGGCTGATATTGAGAACCTCAAGAACTATTTTAAAAGCATTAACTGGGAGGAGATGGAAAACTCAGAGAGAATGCAAGAGAAATATATATAACTTATTTTTGAAAATATACAAAACAGGAGTCAGGGAATATGTCATGAAATATAGACCTAATGATGAAGGAAAGAAAGATTGGTTTAACGAAAGGTGTGCTAGGGCAAAGGAAAAAAGAGATGGAGCATGGAAAAGGTGGAGAAATAGAATTCCAGAAAATAAGGAACACTTCAAAGCAACAAGAAATGAATATGCTAAGGTGAGGAAGGAAGAGGAGAGGAACTATGAAAAGGACATTGTCAAAATATGAAAGGAGCAACCAAAATTGTTCTACAGATTCATAAATGGAAAAATAAGACAAAAAGAAACAATAGAAAGGTTAAAAAGAGAGAATGGGATGGTGGAAGACCCAAAAAGTATGGCAGAACTGTTAAATAGTAAATTTCAGGAGGTCTTTACTAAGGAATCCATATTCAAAAGACCACAGGGTAGTAAAGAGACTGTCTATATGAAAGATATTAAAGTAACCAAGCTTGAAATAAAAAAAATTGATGACGGAATTAGATGAAGAAAAGGCAATGGGACTGGATGAAGTCTCAGGCAGAACACTGAAAGAATGTAAGGAAGAACTAGCAGGTCCTATATACAACATCATAAAATGCTCAATAGAAAATGGAACAGTACCAGTAGAATGGAAAAGAGCTGAGGTGGTTCCCATATATAAGAAAGGAAAGAAGGAAGAACCTTTAAATTACAGACCAGTATCACTAACTAGTGTAATATGCAAGATGTGTCAAAGAGTAATAAAGAAACAATGGATCAAGTTTCTTGAAGACAAAAAATTATTATCAAATAGCCAATTTGGTTTTAGAAAAGGTCGGTCGTGTGTAACAAATTTATTGAATTTCTACTCTAGAATAGTTGATAGAGTACAAGAGAGAGGAATGGATTGACTGTATTTATTTGGATTTAAAAAAGGCGTTTGATAAAGTACCACATGCAAGATTACTATGGAAGTTAGAGGAGAAGGGTGGCTTAAAAGGAAGCACATTGAGATGGATGGAAAACTATTTGAGGGGGGAGAGAAATAAGGAAGGTAGTTAAAGATATGAAGTCCAAGTGGAGATCAGTAGCAAGCGGAGTGCAACAAAGGTCAGTATTGGCGCCAATACTTTTTCTCATATATATAAATGACATGCCAGAGGGAGTGAACAGCTACATAAATCTGTTTGCGGACGATGCGAAACTGCAGAGTTATAAAACAAAAAGAGGATTGTGAAATACTGCAGGAAGACTTAAACAAGATCTGGAAATGGAGTAAAAATTGGGAGATGGAATTCAGTGTGGACAAAAGCCATGTCATGGAAATGGGAAAAAGTGAAAGACGACCAGTGGGAATCTATAAGATGGGAGATGGAGTATAACTAGAAAAAGTAAAAAAGGAAAAGGACTTGGGAGTGACAATGGAAGAAAATAATCAACCGGTTAGCCATATTGATAGAATTTTCAGAGAGACGTATAATTTGCTAAGGAATATTGGAGTAGCATTTCACTATATGGACAAGGAAATGATGAAGAAATTGATAAGTACTAAAATAAGACCTAGATTGGAATATGCAGGAGTTATGTGGACTCCCCATAAAAAGAAACACATAAGAAAATTAGAGAGACTACAAAAAATGGCTACAAGAATGGTTCCAGAATTTAAGGGGATGACATATGAGGAGAGACTAAAGGCTATGGATCTACCAACCTTGGAACAAAGATGGGAGAGAGGGGATTTGATACAAGTTTATAAATTGATTAACGGAATGGATCAAGTGGATAATGAGAAACTGATTCTGAGAGAAGAATATGACATTAGAAGCATAAGATCGCATAGAAAGAAACTGAGGAAGGGAAGATGTCTGAGAGATATTAAAAAATATATAGTTTCCCGCAGAGATGTGTTGAGACTTGGAACAGTTTGAATGAGGAAGTGGTGTCAGGAAAGAGTGTACATAGTTTTAAAGAAAAATTGGATAAGTGTAGATATGGAGACGGGGCCACACGAGCGTAAAGCCCAGGCCCTGTAAAACTACAACTAGGTAAATACACACACACACACACACACCATATCAAGAAGGAACAGTGAGACCAATTAAGATATTACTAAAATCACAAGCAGCAGCAGAAGAACTACTAAATAGAAAAACAAAACTCAGAGAAACAGAAGGTTGCAAAGATATATATATAAAGAAAAATAGAAACGAGGAGGAAAGGAAGAGACACAATGAACTGGTGGCAGAAGCAAGAGAAAAAAATAATGAAAGGTCAGAGGAGGAGAAGAAGGCATTTTTTTGGAGAATTATAGGAGACAGGATAAAGAAATGGTATATGAAAGAGAAAGAAGAGAAAAAAAATGGAGCAAGTTTAACTAAAATGATAAGAACAAGAGATTAAAAATTATGTATACAAACATAGATGGGATTTTATCTAGTAAATTAGAATTAAGAGATTACATAAAGAAAGAAGAACCAGATATTGTATGCCTGGTGGAAACAAAGTTAAATGAGGCAATAAAATAGACATAGATAAAAGGTATAATATATGGAGGAGAGACAGAGTGGGTAAAGGAGGAGGAGGAGTCATGATGATGTTAAGGAAGGAGATAGTGGTAAATCAAGTGGAGTTTGGGGAAGGAAAATCAGAAATACTGTATGTTAAGATGCATATTAACAAAAGGAGTTAACAATCATTGGAACATATGTGCCACCAAAACAAACTCATGGACTAACCAAGAATATAGAGACATGATAGATGACACAATAAGGAGTCTTACAAGAATCATTAAGGAAAGGAGAAAAGTGATATTGGTAGGAGATTTCAACTGTAAGGAGGTAGACTGGGAAAATTATGAAAGTGGTATGGGGAAGATGCCTGGGAGATAGATTCCTGAACCTAATGATAGATAATTTGATGGTCCAAAGAGTAAAGGAAAACACAAGATTCAGAGGAAACGATGAGCCGGCAAGATTAGACCTAGTTTTACAAGGGATATACCAATTAACGATGATATAAGATACAAGTGCCCATTGGGAAAGAGTGACCATGTAATATTAGAAATGGATATAGAAGAAGGAAAGGAAGATAGAGATGAATCATACAAAGGAGACCGATTAAATTACAGAAAGGCTGATATTGAGAATCTCAAGAACTATTTTAAAAACGTAAACTGGGAGGAGATGGAAAACTCATTAACGGTTCAAGAGAAATATAACTTATTTTTGGAAATATACAAAACTGGGATCAGGGAATATGTCCCAAAATATAGACCTAAAGAAGAAGGAAAGAAAGATTGGTTTAATGCAAGATGTGCTAGGGCAAAGGAGAAGAGGGATGGAGTATGGAAAAGGTGGAGAAGAAACAGAAATCCAGAAAATAAGGAAAACTTCAAAACAGCAAGAAATGAATATGCTAAGGTGAGAAAGGAAGAAGAAAGAACTATGAAAAGGACATTGTCGAAAAATGTAAGGAATAACCAAAATTGTTC
>NC_059274.1:9115024-9230183 GCF_017591435.1 Portunus trituberculatus
AGTGATCTTTCAAAGATTAACTTAAGTGCTTCAGAAATACTGTCTACACCCTCCCTAAGTACTCTGGCATGTAGCTCATCAGGACCACTAGCTTTCCTATCGTCTAGTTCAAGAATAAATTTCCTAACAATTCCCGGTTTTATATCAATATTTTCTAAAGCTCTTAAACTACTCGTCGCACTGTTTGTAACAGGATTTCCTATTCTTTCCCTAGTAAATACTGAAGAAAATTGTTCATTTAATAATTCTACTATGTCTTCATTTTGATCCACTACTACACCATCTTTTCTGAGTGGTCCAATCCTATCCTTATTTCTTTTATCACTGACCTTGTAATAACTATATAATTTTTGGGATCTTTACTCCCAGCTCTAGCTAGTTTTATCTCTGCCTGCCTTTTACTTTTTTTATAACCTTACTCAAATCATCTCTGACCTGTCTGTACCTAATCAAATCTACATCTTCCCACTTTTCTGCAACTCTCTGTATGCCCTCTTCTTCTCTCTGATCTGGCTACCTATCTCATGAGTCCACCATAATGGCTTCCTGTTTCTCTGCCTTATATCTTTATAAGGGATACACTGCATCACTATACCCTTTACTACAACCTTAAAAATATCCCACATCTCCTGTGCAGTTTTATTTCCAAAACTATCTTCCCAGTTTACCTCTCCTAATAACTGACGATGGTTCTCTTATTTCAGCCACTTATTTATTCACATTGCTTATCCTAGCACACCGAATCATGAACCGTGTGACCTCAGTGACCTGAATCCCATCCCAGGCCTCAACAGGTCAGGCAGGCACTTCTGTGGAATGGAGACGCGTTAGGCAGGAGTTCTTGGTATCAAATTTGGGTTAAGATAAGGAAGTGAATTAGGGCTAATGTGTTACCTGTAGGTTGGAGGGATCGCAGCCAGTATCGAGTGGCCCCTCGTCACCACTCACCAGTGTCACCACGGCCATCACTTATTGCATACCTGGTCCATCACAACCCAGCTTCACTGAACAGTGCTTTACCCCAAACCATGAACACTGTCAGGTAACAGTCAAATTCAATAGTTGTGCTGATCATACCCATCTGCATCTAATATTTGATCATCAAATCATACCCATAATCATCTACTATTTGATCATCAATACCAATCTTTACTGGACTCATAAGATAAATCATATTATACGTGGCAAAGCATTGATGTGGTTTTTGATAGTGTGACAAGTTATTGTGTGATGCTGTCTTAGTATTGCCTCATATTTGTTTTATTTTTCCTTGTACTCTGAAACTTATCTGTTGCATCATTGGTCCATTTGCTCTAATCCAACACTCCTTGAGGTTTTTGATGTTCTATCACACTCAGAACACTGCAGTAAATTAGATTGATACAGATGCAAAATTAAGGATTATTAAGTAGGGGAGCAGCATCTGAAGCAGTAACATTACAATATTCCTTTTTCCTCATTCATCTTCCAAGCTCCCCAATTGTTATGCACTCCTTTTCACCCTCTTATATGCCAGTTTCTCTCTCTCTCTCTCTCTCTCTCTCTCTCTCTCTCTCTCTCTCTCTCTCTCTCTCTCTCTCTCTCTCTCTCTCTCTCTCTCTCTCTCTTTCAAAATTGTTTTTGTTTTTGTTCTAGAACTATTTTTTGATAACTTGGAGTATTGCTATCTTGTCATGTGTCATCATTTTGCCAATTGTTACTCAGAATTAACTGAAATGGAAAAGGAGAAAGAATCATACAATTAACTATGAATCTTAATTAGGAAACTGACAAAACATTTTGACAAGCAAGGTTTTCTTTAATGTTTAATACAGTGAAATCCCACTTTGGAAGTTCATTTAAAAGATAGTAACAGAGAGAGAGAGAGAGAGAGAGAGAGAGAGAGAGAGAGAGAGAGAGAGAGAAACTGGCATATAAGAGGGTGAAAAGGAGTGCATAACAATTGGCGAGCTTGGAAGATGAATGAGGAAAAAGGAATATTGTAATGTTACTGCTTCAGATGCTGCTCCCCTACTTAATGATCATCTCATATTACTTGATTTTACTTTTTAAAACATCATACTGACATGCATGATCATCCTCTTTTGAAATCATGATGATATGATGTCAGTATTATTTGGACTTATGTAATGGTTACATTACCCGATGAGAAATTATACCTTTCGTGCATGACACCACAGAGTTTAAAGGTGGTGGTAGTCAGACATCTATTGTTAAGTAACGATCCATGTATGTTTGACAGTTGCTAATATCTAATACCATTGACCATGGCATGGTGTAGCATGGCTTGAGCTCTTCCTGTTGCAGTTGTCTGCACTCTCTCTCTCTCTCTCTCTCTCTCTCTCTCTCTCTCTCTCTCTCTCTCTCTCTCTCTCTCTCTCTCTCTCTCTCTCTCTCTCTCTCTCTCTCTCTCTCTCTCTCTCTCTCTCTCTCTCTCATTATTGTCATTATCATATTAAAGAAATTATGTATCCTTTGTCATGTATGAATATGTATTTGTAGTGAACGACAGCAGGTAAGGCTGCCCAACTGACAAGTAACTGTCAGTTCCTAACTGCTATGGAGTTATGCTTATTGAAGTGGCAGAGCAAATTATAAAGAATAAACTGGTCCACTTAGAGTTACAAAGCAGTACACATCAAAAAGGAGGAAAATGGGATATGGAAATTGTGATGGATACAGATATGTTATCATGTACTTCCTGATAATCTAGACTGAAAATAGAAGAAAGACATGTACACAGATACTTCCCAGGAGTACACACCTGTCAGATGTTCGTAGAAGCAAAGTTAAGTGTTAGTTGATATTGGAGCAAGGTGTGATAAGCATTCAAATAGTAGGAATCAAGGAGGTTAGATTAAAGGAGGCAGCAAGCACCTATCCTGCTGTACTAAAAAAGTGAAGCTTAAGAAATTCAAGTCACCAGGACCTGATGAAGTATATCCAAGGGTTCTAAAGGAATGCAAGGAAGTCGTCAGTGAGCCTTTAGCAGTACTTTTTAGAATGTCACTGGAGTCAGGTGATGTACCTACAATGTAGAGAGAAGCTAATGTGGTTCCCATATTTAAGAGGAGATAAAACCCTAACGTCTAATTACAGGCCTGTCAGCTTAACTTCAATTGTGGGTAAATTAATGGAATCAATAACAGCAAAAAACATTAGGGAACACCTAGACATACATGGCTTGATAAATCAAACACAACATGGATTTACGAAGGGAAAGTTGTGTCTTACAAACATGTTGAGCTTTTATAGTAAGGTTTATGGGGCGGCAGATAAGGGTGATAATTATGACATACTATACTTAGATTTCAGTAAAGCTTTTGACAAGGTACCTCACCAGAGGCTCTTAAAAAAGGTTAAAGCACATGGTATAGAGGGTAGAATATTAGGCTGAATTAAAGCGTGGTTAGACGACAGGCGACAAAGGGTAGTAATTAATGGATCTAATTCGGAGTGAGGAGAAGTAGTTAGTGGGATGCCACAGGGCTCAGTTTTAGGGCCATTATTATTTCTAATATATATCAACGACTTGGATAGTGGAATTAATAATGACAGTAAATTTGGACGACACAAAGATAGGTAGATTAATTAGGTCTGATTCAGATGCCATGGCTTTGCAGGCAGAAGTGGATAGAATGAAAGAATGGACAGATAGATGGCAAATGCAGTTCAATATTAACAAGTGCAGGGTATTGAGCGTAGGTAGAGATAATCCAAGCAATAGGTACACGGTAGATAACCTGGCACTAGGAAGTTCCAAGTATGAGAAAGATTTAGGAGTCATAGTTAGCTCCGATCTTGGTAAAAGAAAGCAATGTATTGAGGCCAGGAATAAGACGAATAGAGTATTGGGATTAATTTTTAGAAGTGTTAAAAGCAGGAGTCCTGAAGTAATACTAAAATTATATTTGGCGCTGGTCAGGCCACATCTTGACTATGTGGTACAATTCTGGTCCCCACATTTTAGGAAGGATATAGCTCTGTTGGAGTCAGTGCAAATGAGAATGACTAAAAAGATACAGGGAATGATGGATATTCCCTATGAAGAGAGACTCAATCTGCATTCCTTAGACAGACGTAGGTTAAGAGGAGACCAGACAGAAGTATTTAAGAGGTACAACAGTTTTAACAAGGGGGACATGAATGTAGTTCTTATGATCAGTAGCAAGGACAGAACCAGAAATAATGGGTTTGAACTTGAAAAATTCAGGTTTAGAAAAGAAATGGGAAGAAACTGGTTTTCAAACAGAGTGGTTGATGAGTGGAACGGTCTCAGTGGTCATGTAGTCATAGCTGAGTCAATAGGGAGCTTTAAAAGAAGGTTAGATAAATTCATGGATGGGGATGATAGATGGAATTAAGTAACTTAAACACACAGGGACTGCCTCGTATATGCCTGGCGGTCTCTTGCAGCTCCCTCTTTTCTTATGTTCTTATGCATGGCCCTGTGACCTTGCGCCGCGGCACTTCACTCTCCATTCTCCACACGCCCTGACTGTCTGACCATCTGAGACAAGACAATGCAATCACACCTCCACTGTTTTGTTCAGACTGGCTCATTCAGTGCAGAGTTCACAGATCTCTCTCTCTCTCTCTCTCTCTCTCTCTCTCTCTCTCTCTCTCTCTCTCTCTCTCTCTCTCTCTCTCTCTCTCTCTCTCTCTCTCTCTCTCTCTCTCTCTGTCTGCTTGTCTGCTCCTCCTCCTAACATCATATCCATTATGAAATTTTTGTAGAAATTGTTATATTAGTGTCAAGAAATAGGAAGGAAAGGGAAGGGAGAAGAGGTTGAAAGGGAGAAATTCAAGGAGGAAGGAAGGAAGGAATAATAGAAGGAAGAAGCAGAAGGAAAGAAATTTTAAAATGTATGTACCTATGTATGCATGTATACAGTGTACAGTGTGTGTGTATTTACCTAGTTGTATTTACCTAGTTGTAGTTTTACAGGGCCTGGGCTTTATGCTCGTGTGGTCCCGTCTCCATATCTACACTTATCCAATTTTTCTTTAAAACTATGCACACTCTTTGCTGACACCACTTCCTCACTCAAACTGTTCCAAGTCTCAACACATCTTTGCGGGAAACTAAATTTTTTAACATCTCTCAGACATCGTCCCTTCCTTAGTTTCTTACTATGCGATCTTGTGCTTCTAAAGTCATATTCTTCTCTCAGGATCAGTTTCTCATTATCCACTTCATCCATTCCATTAATCAATTTATAAACTTGTATCAGATCCCCTCTCTCTCTTCTCTGCTCCAAGGTTGGTAGATCCATTGCCTTTAGTCTCTCCTCATATGCCATCCCTTTAAATTCTGGAACCATTCTTGTAGCCATTTTTTGTAGTCTCTCAAATTTTATGTGTTTCTTTTTATGGGGAGTCCACACAACTCCTGCATATTCCAATCTAGGTCTTATTTTAGTACTTATCAATTTCTTCATCATTTCCTTGTCCATATAGTGAAATGCTACTCCAATATTCCTTAGCAAATTATACGTCTCTCTGAAAATTCTATCAATATGGCTTACTGGTTGATTATTTTCTTCCATTGTCACTCCCTAGTCCTTTTCCTTTTTTACTTTTTCTATCTTATAGATTTCCACTGGTCGTCTTTCACTTTTTCCGATTTCCATGACATGGCTTTTGTCCACATTGAATTCCATCTCCCATTTTTTGCTCCATTTCCAGATCTTGTTTAAGTCTTCCTGTATGTGTGTGTGTGTGTGTGTGTGTGTGTGTGTGTGTATTTACCTAGTTGTAGTTTTACAGGGCTTGGGCTTTATGTTCGTGTGGCCCCGTCTCCATATCTACACTTATCCAATCTTACTTTAAAAGTATGCACACTCGTTGCAGACACTACTTCTTCATTTAAACTGTTCCACGTCTCAATACATCTGCGGGAAACTATATTTTTTAATATCTCTCAGACATCTTCCTTTTCTTTACTATGCGATCTTGTGCTTCGTATGTCATATTCTTCTCTCAGGATCAGTTTCTCATTATCCACTTGGTCCATTCTGTTGATCAATTTATAAACTTGTATCAGGTCTCCTCTCTCCCTTCATTGTTCCAGGGTTGGTAGATCCATAGCCTTTAGTCTCTCTCCATATGTCATCCCTTCAAATTCTGGAACCATTCTTGTAGCTATTTTTTGTAGCCTCTCCAATTTCCTTATGTGTTTCTTTTTATGAGGGGTCCACACAACTCCTGCATATTCCAATCTGGGTCTTATTATAGTACTTATCAATTTCTTCATCATTTCTTTGTCCATGTAGTGAAATGTTACTCCAATATTCCTTAGCAAATTATATGTTTCTCTAAAAATTCTATCAATATGGCTTACTGGTTGATTGTTTTCTTCCATCATCACTCCTAAGTCCTTTTCCTTTTTAACTTTCTCCAGTTCTACTCCATCTCCCATCTTATAGATTCCCACAGGTCGTCTTTCACTCTTTCCCATTTCCATGACATGGGTTTTGTTCACATTGAATTCCATTTCCCACTTCTTACTCCATTCCCAGATCTTATTTAGGTCTTCTTGCAGTATTTCACAATCCTCCTTTTGCTTTATAACTCTGCACAGTTTCGTATCATCTGCAAACAGATTTATGTAGCTGTTCACTCCTTCTGGCATGTCGTTGATATAAATGAGGAAAAGTATTGGTGCCAATACTGACCCCTGTGGCACTCCGCTTTCTACTACTCTCCAATTGGACTTCATATCTTTAACTACCGTCCTTATTTCTCTCCCCCTCAAATAACTTTCTATCCATCTCAATGTGCTTCCTTTTAAGCCACCCTTCTCCTCTAACTTCCATAGTAATCTTGCATGTGGCATTTTGTCAAAACGCCTTTTTCAAATCCAAATAAATACAGTCAGTGTGTGTGTGTGTGTGTGTGTGTGTGTGTGTGTGTGTGTGTGTGTGTGTGTGTGTGTGTGTAGAGAGAAGTCAAGTGATGCTCTTCATATGGAATCTTTTATATGTATAAAGTTAATCCTCCAATGAAGACAGAAGGTTGCAGGCAGAGTGGAAAAAAGTCACTTTTAGTGGCTATATGAGTGTAGCTCAAGTTGACATGATTGTGTGGTGTTTTACAGGTGGGGTGAGGTCACTGACCACCTCCTGCCTTCAGCTGAGAGCAGCAGCAGCAGGTGTCCAGGCAAAGACCAAGGCCACACTGGGAAAGCCGGGCATGAAGAACATTGTGTTAGTGGAGGGAGTGAGGACACCCTTCCTTATGTCTGGCACACAGTACCAGAAGCTGATGCCCCACGACCTGGCCAGGCAGGCACTCACGTGAGTCTGTGTAGGGTAATGTAGCTGCTATCAGTTATCTTATCTTGATATAGCTAAATTTAAAAAGTGATGAGAATCTTTCTCTAAGTATATACATTAAATTTCTGAAAGTTCAGAATCCAAAACTTTGGAAAGCCAAAAACTTCAAATTTTTTCAAGTTGATGAATCTTACTTAAAAGTTTTTTTATTAAAAGATAAAGAATAGAGCCAATGGTATGGCAACACTGTAAGGGAACACTGTGCGGGTGTTTGTTCAATGGCGTGGGTTTTTTTGTGATTGTACACACGCTACCTCTGACTTATAGCGAGGAAAAAGCAGGAATTTTTTTTTCACAACCTGTCACCAAAACATCGGCAGGAGTCTTTTTTTTTTTTTTTTTTTCCCCTTGTTTGTCCACGCTCACACCCATTTGCCTGCCCATGTGACATCACGAGGTAGATTATTCACTTGTACATCTACTATTCACATTTCAGCCCAATAGTCCGAGCTTTTGAAGTAGGATTGTTGAGAATAGTACATCACTAAAACTTCAGAAAATTTCAGAACTCGTTTTCTGCTGCCTTCCAAAGTTTCCTACTTAACTGTACAGTGTTAGATGAATTGAATATGTTGTAATGCCAAGTCATTTTGTAGTTTTAAAAGAAGACTAGAGAAATAAAGGATGAGATGAAAATACAGGTTATTATAAGTAAAAAGGGTTTTACGCACATATGCATTTTGAAGTATTATTTAGCTGTGGAATGCAATTCAGGTATGGCTGGGTGACAGATACAGTGGCAGGGCAGATTGGATAACTATAACCTGTCTTCCCTCAATAACTACATGGCTCCAGCCTGCCTCAGCAATGAAATAAAGGCCAGAATATTGGCATGGAGGACCAAAAATGTACTTCCAAAAGACAGTGCAAGATGTACAGGGTGACATAAAAGCACCATTGGTTGCTTGGTTGTGGTTGCAGCTGCTGGCACCCTCCGACCTTCCCTCCAAACACCATACCTCTAAGAAAGACTGCGATGCCAAGAAAGACATCCAGTCAAGGCAACTGAAACTCTCACGAAGTGAATCTTTCACAACCTCTTGCTTCGTCACGTGGGATATCTTTCTCAGGGTTTGGAGGCAGGCAGGCAGGAATCAAGTAGCTGCGTCTAGGCAACAAATGGTGCTTTTGTGTCACACTGTATGTCTTGATAATGGATTTCTTTAGTAGGCACATTTTTAGTCTGTATGTTTGTTGTTTTCCTGTGGTTCCTTGGTATTGATTGGTAATTACCTTTGCCGTTCCCTGTTTATGGGTATTTGATGTAGAGGTGTCAGGATTTACATCACCATTCTGGAAGTGACCAACATCTTATTCTCCCTACTGTATTTGTCTTTTCCATTTCTTTTTACTTCTCTCTGCTTATGTGACAAACAAACCATGTAGTGGTGTGAGGTCACCACACATGCAAAGACTGGCTGCTATGTGCTGATTTGATGCTTCTTCACTTCTTGCAGCTTACCTGACTTCTTGTGTTCTTATATCTCTTCTAGTGCATGTACCGTAAAAAAAAGTAACTGAAATGTGTTGTTGCAGAGGCTTGGTTGGAAAAGTGGGGCTAGACAAGAGTGTGGTGGACTACATTGTGATGGGCACTGTCATTCAGGAGGTGAAGACTTCAAACGTGGCCCGAGAGGCAGCCTTGGGAGCAGGATTTTCAGACAAGACTCCAGCACACACTGTTACCATGGCCTGCATATCTGCCAACCAGGCCATCACTACCTGTAAGTCAAAGGAAAAGTTGCCCATCTGTTGTTCATTTCTCATTCGTCACTGGTTTTGCTTGATATTTGAAGTGACACAGTGGAAGTTGATAAGAGGAAGAGAATGAAGTGATGTGAGGAAACACAGGATGAATCAAGACTTCATCTGTTGCCTTCCTCACTTGTCTTATTAACCCCTTCCTTACTGCAGTCACCCCCCGATGTAAACAAAGCGTTCCCCTCCTATACCGCAGGCCCCTGCCCGTGTGCGCACGTGCCTCACGGCCAGATCTACACATTATATTTCTTTCTAACTCAGTGTTATGTACTTTTTTCTAAACATATTTTTGTCATTTTATTAATAAAAGCGTAAACATAATCATAAATTGTGCACTAATCATAAATTCAGCACCACACACTCTGCACCTGGTGAGGGTGGCCCTGAGGCAGTCATAACTAGGCTGCTCCCCCTCACTTGCCGAGAGGGTTTCAACACTGCTGTCACTATCACTCTCTCCTATTTCTTTTCAGGATCATAGTCTGAATCATATTCATCTGGAGAGTCTTCCAGTATATCCTCACTATCTGTCTCATAATTATGATAATCCTCATCGCTGCTACATGAAGCAGACGCCATTATCTCTAATTAGGGTAGAGGCAATAGAACAGTTTCACCACGGCCGATACTAGAGAACTGATGTTCTTGGGGGGACTGTGGGAATAATATATTTCAAAGAATAGTGATTGGCTTTATAGTTTATGCATGAAAAATTAACTCCGATATTGATTGGCTAGTGGGGGGGATGGTTTTGTTACGCTGGGGTGGCTAAAAATAACGCCTCCAGTGTTTGTTTGTTTATAGTGAACCACGTGGAGCATGAAAAAGGCAAAATCCGCACTCAGGCCACGGTTATACACGGAAATGTATTTGTGTGGTACGCCGCACTCGGCGGCATCTTGCGGTACCACAGGTCGCTTTTTGCTTGCGTCATCGCCTAAAAAACAGTCTTGCGGTATGGAAGGGGTTAAAGTTGCTCATAGAGAACTGATGAAGCTTGAAAATTTCAGACTTGTCCTATTTTGATGAAAGTTTATCCAGTTATAGTTCTGCAAGACATCAGAGCCTGGGAGATATTATCAGTATATGCAATAATTACTTTTAATGAAAATTATTATTATTATTATTTATTTATTTATTTGTTTATTTATTTATTTTCTATATGTTATGGCCTACACTACACTGTTGGTCAGAGCGGAAGGCGCGCTACCTGTGGTACGCTGTGAGAGAGATTAATGACAAAATATGTTTCAATGAGGGTACTCACCTAAACTAGTAATTGATAAGGGTGCCCTCATGCCTTCTTGACCTTTTTGAATCTCTTGAGAAGTGAATCACCCAGGTGGTGGAGATACTGAGCATCAATATTGTCCCATATATCCTGAATAGTGGCTTGGAGGCGTGGGAGGGAGGAGGTATCTCTCCTTTAGCTTCAGTTTTATGTACACCCAGAGGTTTTCTGTATGGTTAAGGTCTGGCGAATTTGCGAGCCAAGGTTTTAAAAGGCTGACATTGCAGAAATCAAACCAGTCAACAATTAACTTTGCCGTATGGCAAGGTGCACCATCTTGCATGAAGGTATCAGCTTTGCACTTTTCCATACACTCATTTAACTTATCCAGAATTAGCTCAAAGTAGTTATTTTGGTTCATATGAACCTTCTTAGGCAAAAACACTAATTTTCCAAGACCATAGTAAGAAAAACAACCCCACACCATCAAAGAATCTGGGTGTTTTACTGTGTGTGTTGTGTAGTGTGGATTGTAGCAGTTTCTACCAGGTCTGCAGTACACATGGTTTCTCTGGTTATCTGTAACCGGAAAGCTTGCCTCATCTGACCAAAGTATCCTACGCCATTATCGAAATCCCAATCTTTGTGCTGAGATACAAAAGCAAGCCTACTGTTAAGGTGAATATGTGTGAGGTAAGGTTTTGAAACTGCACGGCAACTGCAGTATCCCAAGTCGCGTTTCACATATCTCTGCACAGTCCTTTCACTCACACCAGCCAACAAAGCAGGGTTCCTGACCTTGAGTTCCTTGCTGTGTATGCGAGGGTTGGCCTCAAGCTGTCTTCGAATAATGTTCAGAGTTCTCTGGCTCACACTTTGCTTATGCCCTTCAGGCTTGTAAGGTGGTGGCAAAGCGTCTCTTCCTCCCTCACGATAAATTTTGGTCCAATGTTGAACAGTTCTGAGAGCTATGCCAGTGTTCGTGGCAGTTTCTTGATTTGACTTATTCTCCCTCACTAAGGCACAAATAACTGAGATTTGTGCTTTGATAATTAGTTTCCTAGGTCCCATAATATGTAGTAACAGGGCAGAATGGTAAGCTCACACATCTGTAAAAAGGGGCCGTGAGGGGGGGGTGTAAGAAAATTCAGTTTCAAGCACATGAGCTACAGGTGAACGTTGACTAAGGAAACATATCATTTACTTTGACTACTAGAGCTGCAGAGTTTTCAGATAGCGACATACAGCGAATCCTGCCGTGTGTTTAACCCCTTCAATACGGTGATGCCTATGTAGGCGTCATGAAGCCCCAGTAGCAAATACGGTGACGCCTATGTAGGTGTCATATTTCTTTTCTGAGCTTTCTTCAGTTTAGTTGTCCCGTATAATGTGTTGGATTCCAACTACACACACCGTATGCTGTCTTTGAAATCCTAGTGCTCCTCCCACCATCCTTGTCTCCACCAATCACTAAAGATAAGCTACATGCGTCCGCCTTGTGTCTAAAATTACCCAATGGCATAGACTGTTCCTCTCTCTCTCTCTCTCTCTCTCTCTCTCTCTCTCTCTCTCTCTCTCTCTCTCTCTCTCTCTCTCTCTCTCTCTCTCTCTCTCTCTCTCTCTCTCTCTCTCTCATCTCCCCTCCTATCTCCCTTTCCATATCTTCTCGAAGATAAGTTACATGTGTCCCGCCTTGTAACATTTGTGAACACACACACACACACACACACACACACACACACACACACACACACACACACACACACACACACACACACACACACACACACACACACACAACAAATTCTCTCTCTCTCTCTCTCTCTCTCTCTCTCTCTCTCTCTCTCTCTCTCTCTCTCTCTCTCTCTCTCTCTCTCTCTCTCTCTCTCTCTCTCTCTCCTTTTCTTCCTCCTTCTTCTTCCTCTTGAAAGATAAGCTACATCTCCGCTTGTGTCTAAATTATTAGCAAATGTCTCACTCTCTCTCTCTCTCTCTCTCTCTCTCTCTCTCTCTCTCTCTCTCTCTCTCTCTCTCTCTCTCTCTCTCTCTCTCTCTCTCTCTCTCTCTCTCTCTCTCTCTCTCTCTCTCTCTCTCTCTCTCTCTCTCTCTCTCTCTCTCTCTGAAGAGAGAAGTCCACTTTCCTCTTCAAGGGGATATAGTGACTAAAAATAGCAGCATAATACACAAAGACAAGTATGACAAGCTTGCAGAGTTTACCTCGGTACTGCACTACCACTGATATCATACAGGTGGGCTTTTTTAACATCTGGCGCGAAGGGGTTAAGAGTTAAGAAGGGATGAATGAAATTTGGTCAGAGTGGAAGTCGTGGTCCCTTTAGTGCCTTCCACTCTGATCAGCAGTGTATAATGCCTGTAGGCATATTTAAAGAGTATATGTGGGAAGCCCTGTTCAGCTTCCACCCATTAGTTGCCTGGGCAATTTCATTAGGGCCCATATCGCCATGTAAAGGACAGAACACTACTTGACCATCACCCCTCGTTCTGGATTGTTTGGCCACTCCCGATCGACACTTCGCTCATTTCTCTCTGCCATGTATGTTTCGAGAACCCTGCTTCTTCCGGTCACTCCACGTCTCGAGGCCCCAGCGAACACCCAACTGAGTCTACCTTGAGCCTCGCTAACACCCAGACGGCAGAGAACTCCCTGGACTCTCCAAGAACTGGCCTCTCCTCTGCTGCCCTGGTTTCACCCTCTACCTTCTTCCCGCGCCAAACATCTGCCTCCAGTGTTGGTGAGATTAGTGTTCCTCTGGCCTCACTCGCTCTGGAGGGAGACTCATGGTGAGCTGGTGTGCAAGGTGTCCCTTTTGTTGTTGTTATATTGTGTATACCTCTGTGTTTTTGCAAGTCTAGTAAACTGGGAACCATTCGAAGCTGTTTATTACCGCCCCACCGGGTTAAATGTAGTTCATCCTGGACCCAGTTTAGAGGGGCAGGCCAGTGATGGCGTTTCGCACCTTGCCCTCGCAACAAATAGACTAAACTAGTAAGTTATTACTTACACACCACCCAAGTGCATCTTTAGTGTAACCACCTAGAACATGATGACACGTAGGTAACTTTAAACCACTTGACAAATGGCATAGCTTTAAAGTGGTATGTGGTGGGATTTGAACCTATATGTGGACGTCTACCCGATCCCATGCTCATCACCTTATCACTATGCCACAGCATCCTTCATATAGACCTGAGAGACTGCAAATTTTGGGTGTCAGGAAATGGCATAAGCTGGTCTGGACGTATACTGGAGCAGACACATCCTGAGATACCACTATACAAGGAAAGCTGCCCGTTTGATAGCCAAAACTGTGGCATCTGGATCTTTCCACTAGCTGTGAATACCTGGTAGATGTTTATGAGCATTAGAGTCACAGTATAGAGGGATTCTGGTATCAAAGTGGTGAAGAACTCTAGATGATAGGAGTCAGGGGTCAGATGTGGATACTCATCAGTAATCAAGGATTGTCTTATTTTATAAAGATGATCAAAGTCAGAATAGAGTGAGAGTTGTTATTAGTGCACCACATCTCCTGTAGGAGCCAAGCCAGTCAAAGCTGTCATTGTACTACTAAACATACAAGTGTTACGTTGCTACTTTCAGCTCCATGCACTGCTCCTTGAGGTATGGTGATGACAGGTGTTTTATTGTCCTACAGGTGCAGGACTGATGCACGCAGGAGTGTATGATGCCTGTGTGGCCGGTGGAGTGGAGTTCATGTCAGACGTCCCTATTCGACATTCACGGAAAATGAGAGAACTTATGCTGAAACTCAACAAGGCAAAAACTACAGGTAACAAAGTGTGTGTGTGTGTGTGTGTGTGTGTGTGTGTGTGTGTGTGTGTGTGTGTTTACATAGTTGTATTTACCTAGTTGTAGTTTTACAGGGCCTGGCCTTTATGCTCGTGTGGTCCCGTCTCCATATCTACACTTATCCAATTTTTCTTTAAAACTATGCACACTCTTTGCTGACACCACTTCCTCACTCAAACTGTTCCAAGTCTCAACACATCTTTGCGGAAACTAAATTTTTAACATCTCTCAGATATCGTCCCTTCCTTAGTTTCTTACTATGTGATCTTGTGCTTCTAAAGTCATTCTTCTCTCAGGATCAGTTTCTCATTATCCACTTCATCCATTCCATTAATCAATTTATAAACTTGTATCAGATCCCTCTCTCTCTCTCTGCTCCAAGGTTGGTAGATCCATTGCCTTTAGTCTCTCCTCATATGCCATCCCTTTAAATTCTGGAACCATTCTTGTAGCCATTTTTTGTAGTCTCTAATTTTCTTATGTGTTTCTTTTATGGGAGTCCACACAACTCCTGCATATTCCAATCTAGGTCTTATTTTAGTACTTATCAATTTCTTCATCATTTCCTTGTCCATATAGTGAAATGCTACTCCAATATTCCTTAGCAAATTATACGTCTCTCTGAAAATTCTATCAATATGGCTTACCGGTTGATTATTTTCTTCCATTGTCACTCCCAAGTCCTTTTCCTTTTTTACTTTTTCTAGTTCTACTCCATCTCCCATCTTATAGATTCCCACTGGTCGTCTTTCACTTTTTCCCATTTCCATGACATGGCTTTTGTCCACATTGAATTCCATCTCCCATTTTTTGCTCCATTTCCAGATCTTGTTTAAGTCTTCCTGTAGTATTTCACAATCCTCTTTTGTTTAATGACTCTGCACAGTTTCGCATCGTCCGCAAACAGATTTATGTAGCTGTTCACTCCCTCTGGCATGTCATTTATATATACGAGAAAAATTATTGGTGCCAATACTGACCCCTGTGGCACTCCGCTGTCTACTGTTCTCCACTTGGACTTCATATCTTTAACTATCGTCCTTATTTCTCTCCCCCTTAAGTAATTCTTCATCCATCTCAATGTGCTTCCTTTTAAGCCACCCTTCTCCTCTAACTTCCATAGTAATCTTTCATGTGGCACTTTATCAAAAGCCTTTTTTAGATCTAAATAAATACAGTCAACCCATCCTCTCTCTCTTGTACTTTATCAACTATTCTAGAGTAGAAACTCAATAAATTTGTCACACATGACCGACCTTTTCTAAAACCAAATTGGCTATTTGATAATATTTTGTTGTCTTCAAGAAACTCAATCCATTGCTTCTTTATTACTTTTTCACACATCTTGCATATTACACTAGTTAGTGATACCGGTCTGTAATTTAAAGGTTCTTCCTTCCTTCCGCTCTTATATATGGGAACCACCTCAGCTCTTTTCCACTCCACTGGCACTGTTCCATTTTCTATTGAGCATTTTATGATGTTGTATATTGGACTTGCTAGTTCTTCCCTACATTCTTTCAGTATTCTGCCTGAGACTTCATCCGGTCCCATTGCCTTTTCCTCATCCAATTCCGTCATCAACTTTTTATTTCAAGCTTGGTTACTTTAATCTCTTTCATATAGACAGTCTCTCTATTACCCTGTGGTCTTTCAAATTTGGATTCCTTAGTAAAGACCTCATGAAATTTACTATTTAACAGTTCTGCCATACTTTTGGGTCTTCCACCATTCCGTTTTCTCCTTTTAACCTTTCTATTGTTTCTTTTTGTCTTATTTTTCCATTTATGAATCTGTAGAACAATTTTGGTTGTTCCTTACATTTTTCGACAATGTCCTTTTCATAGTTCTTTTCTTCTTCCTTTCTCACCTTAGCATATTCATTTCTTGCTGTTTTGAAGTTTTCCTTATTTTCTGGATTTCTGTTTCTTCTCCACCTTTTCCATGCTCCATCTCGTTTCTCCTTTGCCCTAGCACATCTTGCATTAAACCAATCTTTCTTTCCTTCTTCTTTAGGTCTATATTTTGGAACATATTCCTGACCCCAGTTTTGTATATTTCCAAAAATAAGTTATATTTCTCTTGAACCGTTAATGAGTTTTCCATCTCCTCCCAGTTTACATTTTAAAATAGTTCTTGAGATTCTCAATATCAGCCTTTCTGTAATTTAATCGGTCTCCTTTGTATGATTCATCTCTATCTTCCTTTCCTTCTTCTATATCCATTTCTAATATTACATGGTCACTCTTTCCCAATGGGCACTTGTATCTTATATCATCGTTAATTGGTATATCCCTTGTAAAACTAGGTCTAATCTTGCCGGCTCATCGCTTTCCTCTGAATCTTGTGTTTTCCTTTACTCTTTGGACCATCAAATTATCTATCATTAGGTTCAGGAATCTATCTCCCAGGCATCTTCCCCATACCACTTTCATAATTTTCCCAGTCTACCTCCTTACAGTTGAAATCTCCTACCAATATCACTTTTCTCCTTTCCTTAATGATTCTTGTAAGACTCCTTATTGTGTCATCTATCATGTCTCTATATTCTTGGTTAGTCCATGAGTTTGTTTTGGTGGCACATATGTTCCAATGATTGTTAACTCCTTTTTGTTAATATGCATCTTAACATACAGTATTTCTGATTTTCCTTCCCAAACTCCACTTGATTTACCACTATCTCCTTCCTTAACATCATCATGACTCCTCCTCCTCCTTTACCCACTCTGTCTCTCCTCCATATATTATACCTTTTATCTATGTCTATTTTTATTGCCTCATTTAACTTTGTTTCCACCAGGCATACAATATCTGGTTCTTCTTTCTTTATGTAATCTCTTAATTCTAATTTACTAGATAAAATCCCATCTATGTTTGTATACATCATTTTTAATCTCTTGTTCTTATCATTTTTAGTTAAACTTGCTCCATTCTTTTCTCTTCTTTCTCTTTTATATACCATTTCCTTATCCTGTCTCCTATAATTCTCCAAAAAAATGCCTTCTTCTCCTCCTCTGACCTTTCATTATTTTTTTCTCTTGCTTCTGCCACCAGTTCATTGTGTCTCTTCCTTTCCTCCTCGTTTCTATTTTTCTTTATATATATATCTTTGCAACCTTCTGTTTCTCTGAGTTTCGTTTTTCTATATAGTACTACTTCTGCTGCTGCTTGTGATTTTAGTAATATCTTAATTGGTCTCACTGTTCCTTCTTGATATGGTCCCATTCTATGGATTTCTTCTACTTCCTCTTCTAAGTTCTGTCTATCCTCGTCATTCAGATGTTTTAGTAGGTCTTTTACTGATTTCATTTCGTCTTTTTCCCTTCTTGGTCTATATTTAACATTTTTTTCTTTCAGTCCAAAAATAATTACACTTCTTTTTTTCCGCAATTTCTCTTACTAAATTTTCTTTTTTCTTGAGGACTCCTATCATTTTGCTTGTCATATTTTCATCTCTTTCTTTTAACTGTTCTTGAAATGATTCCTTGTCTTTCTTATCTTGGATTCTCCATGCTTGTACTTCTTTTTTAATCACATCTTGTACTCTTTCTTCTTCTTTGTTAACTAGATCTTTTAGCTTCTCTTTTTCTTTCTCGGCTTTACCGAGTCCTTCTTCCATCAATTTCTTATAGTTCGCTATTTGGACTTTTAATTCTTCATTTTCGGTTCTTAGCCTAGTTTCGTTTTCTTCCACTCTTTTTATCCTTTCAATTTCTGGAGCTCTTTATCCTGTTCTTCATTCTCTTTCATTCCCATATTCTCACTTATCAATTTATCTAATATACGTTCGATAGTCAAGACTCTATCAAATAGTGAAGTTTGCGCTGTATCAAAGCCTTCAAATTCTCTTTCTCCCTCACCAACGTTGTCATCATCAGCTTTCATTCTTTCCCTTGTCACATACCTGCATTTAGATGGAATATCTTTCTCACTCATTATTATTTAACACTGTATTCATGAAAAAAAAATGAGTCCACACTTTTTGCCCAGGCCACTGTAAACCCAAACAAAGGTAGTGAAGATCAGCTGATTCTCGGGAGCGACGGTATTGCATCCTTCCTCTACCGCGTCGTGTGTGTGTGTCTGTGTGTGTGTGTGTGTGTGTGTGTGTGTGTGTGTAATTCACTGTTTGATCTGCTGCAGTCTCTGACGAGACAGCCAGACGTTACCCTACGGAACGAGCTCAGAGCTCATTATTTCCGATCTTCGGATAGGCTTGAGACCAGGCACACACCACACACCGGGACAACAAGGTCACAACTCCTCGATTTACATCCCGTACTACTCACTGCTAGGTGAACAGGGGCTACGTGAGGAGACACACCCAAATATCTCCACCCGGCGGGAATCGAACCCCAGTCCTCTGGCTTGTGAAGCCAGCGCTCTAACCACTGAGCTACTGGGCCGTGTGTGTGTGTGTGTGTGTGTGTGTGTGTGTGTGTGTGTGTGTGTGTGTGTGTGTGTGTGTGTATTTACCTAGTTGTATTGTACAGGGTTCGAGCGGGGCTCATAGTGTCCTGTCTCCATATCTCCATTTATCTAGTTTTTCTTTAAAGTTATGCACACTATGTGCTGTGACAATTCCATTATCCAATGCATTCCATTTTTCTACTGTTCTGTGTGGAAAACTGTATTTTCCAATATCCATCACACAGTGCCTCATCCTTATCTTTTCATGTCCTCTTGTCCTTCCATCTTCCTCTGTCAACAGCACCAGGTCTTCTTTGTCTATCTTTTCAATATCATTTACTGTCTTATGCATTGTTATTAGGTCCCCACGTTCTCTTCTATCTTGTAAGGATGGCAGTCCCATTTCCTTCAGTCATTCTTCATATGTGAGGTCCTTTAATTCTGGCACCATCTTTTTATCAATCTTCTGTATCCTTTCTAATTTTTTTTATATACTTTTTAGAGCTTGGAGACCATACCACTGCTGCATATTCCAGCCTTGGGCATATTATGCTTGTGATGATTTTTTTCATTATATCTTTATCCATGTAATGAAATGCCACTCTTACATTATAAGTCAACATCTTATATGATAGTCCAAATATCTTGCTTATGTGTATATCAGGGCTCAGATTTTCTTGTATGATCACTCCCAGATCTTTTTCCTCTTTAGTCTTCATTATTTGCTCCTCTCCCATCAAATAGTTCCATACTGGTCTTCTCTTAGTCTTTCCTAGTTCCATTATGTGGCATTTCTTAGCATTAAACTCCAATTTCCACTTCTTGCTCCATTCATAGATTTTGTTAAAATCTTCCTGCAACAGCAGACAGTCCTCTCTGGTTTTGATAACTCTTAGCATCTTTGTATCATTAGCGAATAAATTTATATAACTGTTTATCCCAATGTGAATGTCATTTATATAAACTTGAAACATAATGGGGGCTAACACTGACCCTTGTGGCACTCTGCTAGTTACTTTACCCCAAGATGAGTATGTATCTCTGATCACAGTTCTCATTTCCCTATCCTTCAAATAATCTCTTGTCCATTCAAGCAAGGTTCCATGCAGTCCTTCTATGTACTCTAGTTTCGAAAGAAGTCTTCTGTGCAGGACTTTATCAAAAGCTTTTTTAATTTCCAGGTATACTGTGTCTACCCATCCATCTCTGTTTTCAAGTCTTGCAATAACTTGAGTAGAAGCTTAATAAGTTTGATACACATGACCACCCTGGCCTGAACCCAAATTGTTTGTTTGATATGACTTGCTCCGCTTCTAGAAATTTAACCCATTTTTCTTTGATAATTATTTCACATAACATCCCTATGACACTTGTAAGTGACACTGGTCTGTAGTTTAGTGGTTCAGTTGCCTTTCCTCCTTTAAATATCGGTATAATGTTGGCTCTCTTCCACTCTAGTGGAACTTTCCCTTCATTTATTGAACTTTTAATTATTTCTCAAATTGGATCCAATAATTGCTCTTTACATTCTTTTAACACCCAACCTGATACACCATCTGGCCCCATTGCTTTTCTGACTTCCAACTTATCCAGTAATCTTCCAATATCCTCTTTGTGCACTGCAATCTCCTGTAAGTAATCCTTGGCAATCCAATATCCTATTAGGTTCTGTGAAATCATCTGCAGTGAATACCGTTTTGAAGCTCTCATTCATTATTTCACACATTTCCATTTTCTGTTTGGTATGTCTTCCCTTATTTAATTATTTTTCAATTGTTTCCTTATTCTTAGTTTTGCCATTTATAAACCTGTAGAAAAGTTTGGGTTCATCTTTGCTTTTATTCACTACATCTTTCTCAAACTTCCTTTCTTCCTCTCTGCTTACTCTTAATATATTCATTTCTAGCATCTTTGTACTGCCGTCTGTTATAGTCATTTTCCTGCTTTAAGAGTTTCTTCCATGCTTTATCTTTTGTCTTTTTTGCTTGTATGAATCTAGCATTGTACCAAGCATGTATTTTTTTCTGAACTCTATAAACAGGAACAAACTTTTTTACTCCTTCATTGTATTTCTGTAAGGACATATCATACTTCTCTTGTACAGTCTTTCTGCACATAATATTACTCCACTCAATATCAGCAAAATAAATCCCTAATTTTTCAAAATCTGCTATTGCATAATTTAATCTCTCCTTTATGTCCTCTCTGTAACTTATCTTCCTCCTGCATTTGCATCTCTAATGTCACAGGATCTCTTTTCTCCATTGGACTAAGGTATTGTATGATTGGAGGGGACTCTAGTTTCTTTGTGAAAACTAGGTCGAGCAATGATGGTTCTTCTTCCCCCCTGTACCTCGTTGACTCCTCCACCCACTGGTCCATTGTATTAACCATAGTCAACTGTAACACTTTCTTGCTCCACTGCCCAGCATTATCCATTACTTCAATCTCTGTTCAGTTTATTTATTTACAGTTAAAGTCTCCAACTAAGAATATTCTTCTATCTCTTTTTATCATGTTATCTAGGCACTTTACCACCTCTCTTTGCATATCTTTATGGTCTTCTGATCCCCATGTATTAGTCTTTGGTGGAACATATGTAACTATAATTTTTCTTTTCTTCAAATCTTCTGTTCTGATTGTTATTACCTTTACTTCCTGTTACCGCCCCAGGAGGTGGTAGATGATGATGATGATCAGGATAATGAGACCCTCACGTTGACGCAATTGGTATATTTGGTCGAAACCTAGAAACAGACATTCACCTTAACATCGGTAATTTCAGTAAATAGCAATACTCACGCCCCTCCAGTGAAATAAGTAAGAGAGAGAGAGAAGAGCCCTTCGCTTGATGAAGGTCGAACTCATTTCTCTCTCTTGCTCTTCACCATCCGAAGCTGAGCATCATGATAATAGCAAAACAACAGTACATCCTTAATACATATATATTACGTAAAGGCACTCGTTCACAGTCTCTGACTGTCCCGAGCACACATCAAATGTGTCACAGACATTATTAATATTCTGAAGTGCACCAATAAGTATCACGAACTTCAAAGCACTTTCACTTACGTGTTACGGGTCTGGGGTATCCTGGTAAACTTAAGCGGTGGTAAAACTTCTCTGCACACGAGACCTTCAATGACATGTCCTCCTCCTTTGGACCTGTGCTGTATTCTCCCCGCGGGCCTCACTGTGACACCCAGTCTCCCTACATATGAGGTCATAGGTCACCGATGCTGGCCATTCGTATTTGTTCCGGCTGCTGGTGGAGAGTCCAAGTGCGATGCGCGTTTCGCATGTCCCTTGTCCATCAAGAGTTTTATTTCCCTTTGGTAATGGAGACATAAGGCTGGATCTCTCATCAGGCGTCTTCTGAGTTCTATAAGCCGTTGTTCTGCGAGTTTCAGATTATCCGGTAGGCCTGGTTCCTTGTATCTGAATGGGATAGGCAGTTGATAATGCCGATCTACTTGCTGCGCGGTTGATGACCATAATTCTATTACCCTTTGGTCTTCCATTGAGATAGTATCTTCACAATGAAGCGAGAAGTCGCTTCCTAAAATGGAACCATACCGAATCGCACTCTGTTGCCTCTGTGCTATCGCTGTCATCCCGGTAGTGCGCACGTTCGTTACTCCAATTGGCTCCCCATCTTCAAATCTCATAGGCCCATTGACGGTCCAGCCGAGGATAGTGCTTGTTGCAAACGGCTCTCCATCTCCTCCAGCTCTTATTTCCAAAGGTAGTAAGGCTTGTGGTGTGTCTAGACCTATGAGGAAGTCCACTCCCCCTGGTATACAGGTCGGGGGAATGTCTTGAAGGTGAGGCCATCTGACTATGTCTCTATTCTTGGCAATTGAGCCCTTCAGAGAGGACGGCAGCGATGGTACTATGAGTACTTTGCAGAGAGAGATAGAACGGTTCCTCTGTGTTCCGATACCAGTCAGTTTCAAGTTGAGTTCTTCGGTGATGACTTCCTTTCTTTCATCCATGATGGTTCCAATGGATAGCGTTACCAGTTTTCCCTTGGCATGCAATTGATTGGCCAGATCGCGGGTGCAGTAGGATCTGTCACTGCCCGAATCTAGGAGGGCTCCTGTGATGACGCCTGGTTCTTCGCTCCGCTCCTTCATAACTTTAACTCTGATAATGGGGAGAGCAATCTGTTCCGCGCCATTTAGTCAGATCCCCTGTCGGGAGTTCTCCACCTTCAATTCTTCTCTCGTTGATTCCCTTGTTGATTCTCCCCTGACCCAATGGTAAGGATCTTTCTCAGTGTTAGGGGTGGTGTTTTCGGCCTCCCATCTTGCTCTCTTGTAAGTCGTTGTGAGGTAAGCATCACTGGTAGAGGGAGTTGAGGGCGCCGTACCTTTGAGCGGTCTGCGTCGGCCTCCCCTCGTGAGCGGTTCAGTTTCTATTTCATCAATGAGGCTCCTTGTCACTGTTTGCTGGTTAGCTGCAGCTTCCCACGGACGCGCCTCGCGCCCAGTGTTACGTGGGGCAATATGTAGCAGTCTTGAGTGGCATTGATTGCAGCCACTCATGCCACACTTAACCCTGTGCACACAATTCTTTATCCAGTGTCCTTGTCTAAAACAGGAGAAGCAGCGGCGGTCCTGTCTCATTAGCTTCACGCGCTCCCCCACGTCCATGTTGTGGAACTTCCCGCAGTCACTCGCCTCATGGTTTCCCTGGCATATAAAGGATGATTCGCCTTTCATCTCTGTGGAGGTAGCAGTGATGAGTCCTATAGCCCGTTTCGTGAATTGGTTTGGGCGTTCTTGTTGCGCTCGTTGCTGCGTTTCTCCTGAGGCTGCTACAGGTAGGCGCTCTTCCGTCCTCCTCACCACTCTCACTCTGCTTCACTTTCAATTTCACTGTTTGCTTCTTCCCAATAGTCCATCTCCTTTTCGTAGTCAGTGCTCAGCTTCCCTGTAAACCTGTCTGTGATGATGTGCAGTATTTCATAGGCATTAACTTGATTTAGTGCTCCAAATTGTTTTAAGTTGTTCACACAGGAACTCAGATTATTCCTAAAGGTACGTAATCCTTCGATGTCTTCTAAGCTCAGGTTTGGCCCATACATGACCTCCCTCACTAGGAACTGAATGTACTTTCGCTGATTTCCATGCCGTTCATTCAGTGTCAACCAGGCCTGCTGGTATCCCTCTGTAGGATCTGCATACCGGTTGCACCCATGAAGATCTTGTTTAGCCGAGCCAGAGTATGCTGAGATGAGCAATTCCAATTTCCGCGAATCTGTTATGTTTCCCGACCGAACGTGTTTCTCGAAATTGTCCTTGAATGTCCAATACTCGACGCACGTCCCTTCTTTGAAGGTGGGCACAGGCCTCTGGTTGAACTGCATGGTTGTGGTCATTTCTTTCATCCAGTTTTCATTTGTTGCTGCCGCTGTTGCGGGCTCCCGAGCTCCCAAGCTGATGCTTCCACTTGGTACAGTGAGCTCGTTCCTTCTCCCGTCACCCTCCCCTGGTTGGGCATCTGTCCTTGCGTCTCGGACTGGGACGAGTCTCCCCTTTGTGTCAGTGACGATTCAGACGCCATGGCGTGGCTGGCGTTCTGCCTCAGCGATATCTGTGTTGTGTGATCTCTTCCTGTTGCTTCTGGGGCATAGAGCGCAGCTAATTCTTGGTGCACCATACCTTGCAGTGTACTCATGAGATGGTCATACATTTCCTTCACTTGGTCACTCCGCTGTTCTAGCCAATTTTGCCTTCGGGAGCTCATTCTCTCTGCCGCACTGGGGCTCGTCTCGTTGCCACTGTACTGCAGGAGGACTAGGTAGTTCCTCACTACTTGGTGGGCTGCTTGCTTCTGCTTTATTCTTTGCCATCTCCGTTAGGGCACGACGATGGTGCCTCTCGTGGACTTAGGTAGTCGATCCTCTCCGTGACACCCTCGTGTGCTTTCAAGTCCGTAGCACATTCTTGTGTGCCTGCTGAGTCTGTAGCACACCCTCGTGTGCCTGCTGAGTCCGTAGCACACCCTTGTGCGCCTGACGAGTCCGTAGCACACCCTTGTGCGCCTGCCGAGTCTGTAGCACACTTGTGTGCCTTCTGAGTCCGTAGCAGACCCTCGTGTGCGTGCTGAGTCCGTAGCGCACCCTTGTGCGCCTGCCAAGTCCGTAGCACACCTTCGCGCGCCTGCCGAGTCCGAAGCACACCACGTGCTCCTGCAGAATTCGTGGCCCCAACCCCGCGTGCTTGTCGAGCGCGCTACGCACCCTCGTGTGCTCACCGAACTTGTGGTATGCTCTCACGTGTCTGCAACCAGCACCTTAGTGGCAGTACGCCTCGACATGCGAGCCCACTACAACACAACACGTCTACCACTTCGAGGGAGAGAGAGATCTGGCAGGGAAGGAGAAAGAGAGCTCTAACACTTACCAGTTGAGAGAGAGAGAGAGAGAGAGAGAGAGAGAGAGAGACTTGCGGCGGGGGATAAGATGGCACGTGGACGGGCACTCACGTCTGGCACGACGTGGCAACTGTCCCACTCCTCTCTGGGCCTCTGCTGGGAGACGCCGCTCCGTTGCGGTCGTCCCGCTGGGTCGCCTGTGATCCCTGTGGCAGGGACGCACGTACGAACGCACGCACTTGTCTGGCCGCCGTCCCACGCTTCGCTCTGCCCCGCTTGCCACCCCTGGGGTTGAAGAGAAGGCCAGCCATGCTCAGCCGTGCCTCTGCTCTGCTCCCCTCCGCTCTGCGGTGGGGGGCGCAGTCTCCACTCTGCTGTCCACTCACTTCTGGTTGCCCCACGTTTCAACTGTTACTGCCGCAGGAGGCGGTAGATGATGATGATGATGATGATGATCAGGATAATGAGACCCTCACGTTGACGCAATTGGTATATTTGGTCGAAACCTAGAAACAAACATTCACCTTAACATCGGTAATTTCAGTAAATAGCAATACTCACACCCCTCCAGTGAAATAAGTAAGAGAGAGAGAAGAGCCCTTTGTTTGATGAAGGTTGAACTCATTTCTCTTTTGCTCTTCACCATCCGAAACTGAGCATCATGATAATAGCAAAACAACAGTACATCCTTAATACATATATATTACGTAAAGGCACTCGTTCACAGTCTCTGACTGTCCCGAGCACACATCAAATGTGTCATAGACATTATTAATATTCTGAAGTGCACCAATAAGTATCACGAACTTCAAAGCACTTTCACTTACATGTTACGGGTCTGGGGTGTCCTGGTAAACTTAAGCGGTGGTAAAAGTTCTCTGCACACGTGACCTTCAATGACACGTCTTCCTCCTTCGGACCTGTGCTGTATTCTCCCTGCGGGCCTCACTGTGACACCCAGTCTCCCTACATATGAGGTCATAGGTCACCGATGCTGGCCATTTGTATAAGGTGTCTTTCTTCGCTTAGGCCCTACATCAGCATTTCTTAAACCAAAACATGGCTCTTCTCCTCCTCCTCCTCCTCCTCCTCCTCCTCCTCCTCCTCCTCCTCCTCCTCCTCCTCCTCCTCCTCCTCCTCCTCCTCCTCCTCCTCCTCCTCCTCCTCCTCCTCCTCCTCCTCCTCTCTCCTCTCTCTCTCTCTCTCTCTCTCTCTCTCTCTCTCTCTCTCTCTCTCTCTCTCTCTCTCTCTCTCTCTCTCTCTCTCTCTCTCTCTCTCTCTCTCTCTCTCTCTCTCTCTCTCTCTCACGAACCATTATTAGCACTCCTCTTCCCCCTTTATCCTTCTTGTCCCTCCTTCAGGTATTATATCCCTCCTCTTTAAAGTTGACATGGATCTCTTTTTTCAGTTTTGTTACAACGATGCACATTACATCAAGCTTTTTCTATCTCAAATAATCCCGAACATCCAATGTGCTTGATAACAAACCATCTATGTTAGTATTAAGTCACTCTTAATTTATTGCCTCCTCCACGACCTCATCTTTTTTCCACTTCTTTAGTTTCATATCCAGAACCCTCCAGTAAAAATTCTTCTTCTCTATTTCTGTCCTTTTCTCGTTTTTTTCCTTAGCTTCACTTCTTAGCACCTTCTCCTTTTCCCTTTCCTCTAAGTTCATATCTCTTTTTATCCATATTTCCTTGTGATCAACACACATGCATGTGCATGTGTGCATGTGGTTATATAATTGATATGGACAGGACCTAAGCTACAATTGTGTGTTCTTAAGCACAGATTCACAACAGTGGCTGTAGCAGCAGCTTCCTCCACCAGCAATAAATTTGAGTTAAATCCATTAAGGAGGCTGAGCACTGCTGCTTGGAGATTGAAATTTTTAAGGTTTACATGAATTTTTATGGTTACGTTTTGGTTCAGGTGCTCGGCTAAGTCTGCTCTCTCAGTTGTCCATGAAGCACCTGATGCCTGAGCTGCCAGCTGTTGCTGAGTTTTCCACCAACGAGACCATGGGACATTCTGCTGATCGCCTCTCTGCTGCATTCAAGGTTAGCTTGTACTGTTCAGTTAGGTCTTGTACTTCATTCATCATTTCAGTGTACAGGCACCATCCGAGTTATGATCTAGATCGGTTACGACCAACCAGTCGTAAGTAGAAATGGTTGTATGCACTCAAAATATATGTATGTTTATTTTATAATCTATCTTTCTCATCCATTTTAAGTGAGATAATTTTTTTTTTATTTTTTATTTATTTATTTTTTTATTTATTTATTTTTTTTACGGTAAGGCCTATAGCGCCTGTAGGCACACTTGAAGAGTGTATGGGAAGCGCTGTTCAGCTTCCGCCCATTAGTGGCGCAGGCAATTTTATTTATAGTGGTACCCATATTAGGGCCCATATCACCGCCCAAGCTCATCTTGAGTGTAACCACCTAGAACCTGGGTATCATGGTGATATGTAGGTAACTTTAAACCACTCAACAAATGGCATAGCTTCAAAGCGATATGTGGTGGGACTCGAACCTACGCGTGGACGTCTGCCCGATCCCACGCTCACCACCTTATCCACTATGCCACCGCCTCCCTATGTATAGGTACAATAACATTTATCTTTGTATACAGCATTGTTTTCAGTTGCTTAGTTGATAATATATTAATATGGTAGGTTAAAGAAAGAAAAAACTTTTATGCCATTGGATGATGTGGAAATAAAATCTAAATTTTAATACAGTAATTTCTCGCATATCCGGATTATAGCAGCCAAGGCCCTGGCGGATACGCAAAATATCCATATACGCGGAATTTCCTCTCCCAACCACTTATAAATTGAGAAAAAAAAAACATGTACATAACCCAAATGGGTAAGAAAACAATGAATGAAAGCACATTAAATGATTGTGTATACAATAATGACTTCCTGGAGAATGATAGAATGATAACATATTAGATACCTGCTTCTCTAGAAAATGTGAGGGTTGGGAAGGTGCCATCAGCAGCGTCATGGCAATCTGCTGTTTCACTGCTGAACTGGACACTACTTGAGTCATTATTAGTGTGTTGAAGTGAGATAATGATAGTGATGTATTTATTGTTCGTCTGGTGCAGCTTTCTACCTCTGTCTCAACATAATTTTTTGTAACAATGTTATTGTGAGAGCTGTCATGTAAAGTTGTGATGATGAAGGCAGTAAGAAAAAAAAGTGTTTGAAAAGATCATAACAGTCTTATGATATAGAGAGATGGTGGAGAAGCCTGGCAGTGAGACATGGGGTGAGGGGAGTGTCTTGGAGGAGGAGATAACACGCATGATGGAGGGGGAGATAACATGCATGAGGGGAGACAGGAGGCCAGAATTGAAAGTCCAGTGGTTTCACAAAGATACATTTGTTTGTTTGTTTCTAGTTGTCTTCTCTTCTTGATGTTTCTCATTCTAATTCTCGTCAACTTATACCTATGAGGCAAAAATTAGAGAGCTAAATGACACACCTCCCTACTTGACTCCTGGTCAAGTAGTGTAGGGCGTGAGTCAGGCTATGACACAATCACACAAGACATTTAAAAATGACTTCCTGACAGAAAGGTTATTTAATTATCAAAAAATAAACTCATAAACGACAGAGCAGCTCATCTTGGCCATTTGATACTTGGAAGTTCTGCCTTGGAGCATCTCACAAAGAAATGTAAACAAACAACTCAACCACTTTTCGCTGCTAGGCTGGAACAATATATAAATACAGGCAACCACCGTTTAACGAAGGTTCACACAACGAAATTTCGCTACAACGAAGGTTTCGTTTTACTACCATCTGCTCGTTTAACGAACACCAAACTCGCTTTAACGAAGTTTTATCCAGGTAATTTTTTTCCAAATTTGAAAGCCCCACCGTATCATGCAAGCTGACAGGCTTTTGAATACACCAGGAGCTGCTGGTACTAAGGCCTGCCTCAGGAGAAATCCTGAGACACCTGTAGAATAAAAATCAAGATCAAGCCTCTCGTGGACAACACAGGCTCTGCCGATACAAAGGCCTGACTCAGAAGAAATTATGTGTCACCTTTAGCATCAAGATCAAGATCAATATCACACACACCACTCACTGCCCAGTCAAAACATAACAGCGTCACCAGCAGCTCATCTTTCCTAGTTCAACTTACCACCAAAACGCCCTGCAATGTGGCCTAAAGTTCCTAAGAACACCAAGAAGTGTCTTACTCTTGAAGTGAAGCTGGGTATTATTCACAGACAAGAGAGAGACCAGAAAATTAATAACATTGCTTGCCACCATCTTGACTCCATCTACCGTCTACTATATTCAAGTCAGCAGACTCTATTAAGAAGGCTGGTGAGACCGCATCTTCTTTGAAAGCTAAAAGAACCACCTGAACTAGTGACCCTACAATGGATAAAATGGAAAGCCTTGAGGAAATGTGGTACATAAGTTTTGTATGCGGTACCATGATGCGCACTTTGTTTACATTCCACAGGTTGCCGGTTAGTGTATTTCCGTTTCACTCTCCCTCCCTTCATAAAGTTTAGATCATCAACATTATAAAGTTACGTACATACATACATTAGTGTACATTATAATGACTTAAATTAAACTACCTAAATGTTTAACTTCATAATTTTACTTTCATTAAACCTTTTACTGTACTATGATGCACTCTCGCTTTGCTTACTCTCAATGGAAGTTCAAATCAGGGTTAAACTTGTTATAATCGGTTCGCTTAACGAAATTACGCTTAACAAGTGTTTTAGGAACATAACCCTTTGTTAAGCGGGTTTGCCTGTATATATATATATATATATATATATATATATATATATATATATATATATATATATATATATATATATATATATATATATATATATATATATATATATATATATATATATATATATATATATATACAGGCAACCCTGTTTAACGAAGGGGTTACGTTCCTAAAAACACTTCGTTAAGCGAAACTTTGTTTAACGGATTATAACAAGTTTAACCCCTGATTTGAACTTCCATTGAGAGTAAGCAAAGTGAGAGTGCATCATAGTACAGTAAAAGGTTTAATGAAAGTAAAAATTATGAAGTTAAACATTTAGGTAGTTTAATTTAAGTCATTATAATGTACACTAATGTATGTATGTACGTAACTTTATAATGTTGATGATCTTAACTTTATGAAGGGAGGAGAGTGAAACGGAAATACACTAACCGGCAACCTGTGGAATGTAAACAAAGTGCGCATCATGGTACTGCATACAAAACTTATGTACCACATTTCCACAAGGCTTTCCATTTTATCCATTGTAGAGTCACGAGTTCTGGTGGTTCTTTAGCTTGCAAGGAAGATGAGGTCTCACTAGCCTTCTTAATAGAGTCTCTTGACTTGAAAATAGTAGACAGTAGATGGAGTCAAGCCATGGTGGAAGCAATGTTATTAGTTTTCTGGCCTTTCTTGTCTGTGAATAATACCCAGCTTCACTTCGAGAGTAAGACACTTCCTGGTCTTCTTAGGAACGTTAGGCCACATTGCAGGGGTTTTGGTGGTAAGTTGAACTAAGGAAGATGAGCTGCTGGTGACGCTGTTATGTTTTGACTGGGCAGTGAGTGGTGCGTGATCTTGATCTTGATCTTGATGCTAAAGGTGACACAGAATTTCTTCTGAGTCAGGCCTTTGTATCGGCAGAGCCTGTGTTGTCCACGAGAGGCTTGATCTTGATCTTTATTCTACAGGTGTCTCAGGATTTCTCCTGAGGCAGGCCTTAGTACCAGCAGCTCCTGATGTATTCAAAAACCTGTCAGCTTGCATGATACAGTGGGGCCTTCAAATTTGGAAAAAAATACCTGGATAAAACTTCGTTAAAGCGAGTTTGGTGTTCGTTAAACGAGCAGATGGTAGTAAAATGAAACCTTCGTTATAACGAAATTTAGTTGTGTGGACCTTCGTTAAACGGGGGTTGCCTGTATATCTATCTATCTATTTATCTATCTATCTATCTATCTATATATATATATATATATATATATATATATATATATATATATATATATATATATATACAGTAAGGTATCAGTTTACGTTAGAGTTACGTTCCTGAAACATGACGTAACTCGATTTTGTACGTAACTCGAGTTTCCGTACATTTCAAAGCATATTATGGAGTTTTCAACCAATCATTGTTTATGGTCATTCAGGTAAGTTAAAGGTTATATTGTTATATTATTTACAACTATATAGGAATATGAAACACAAGCTTGTTTTTGTTGTTGATTAGGGCCACGAACGCGAAGGACTGCAGGTTGCCGAGAGGGGTGGACGCCTGAGGCCGCCAGGAGGGTGGGCAGGTCGAATGTTGTGACGCCCACAGGGTGGACTTCTTGGAGCGTAGTGCAGTGCGGTGGGAGTAGAAGCGTGGGGGGGCGGGACAGGAAATGCAATAGGAAAGGGCAATAGGGATCAGCAGACAGGCGCAGACAGTGCAAGTCAGCTGTGAGTGTCGTGTGGCCCAGGCGAAGGCTCCGGAGTTGTTATTGTTGTGATGGGTGTGCGAGCCCTCAAGATCGTCAACCTCCCCGTTGTCATGGTAACGGGCTTCCCATTTTCTTCTTCCCTCCCTCACACACAGCTGCTGCCTCCCTTCTCATGTCTTTTAATTATGTTCTCTTTTTCTTGTCCTGGTTTTCCTTTTCTTAGCATCACTGCTGTCACTAAGAAGTTTTCTCTTTGGTGCCATTGAGCAAGATAGTAAGAACTTGAGTCAGTAAACGCAGAAGTAGGATAACACTCTTGCCAGGGACGATGGTGTGGTGGAACTGAGGCAGGGTGTTATTGTATTCAAGCGTGAGGCGGGCGGTGTGGCGGGCAACCACCAACAATAACAATAAATCCCGCACTTTACGATTTATAAATTTTTAATTTTTTTAATCTTAAATTGCCTTATAGTGGACTGACGTAACTACGAGTTTGACGTAACTCGAGAACGATGTAACCCAGGACTTTACTGTATATATATATATATATATATATATATATATATATATATATATATATATATATATATATATATATATATATATATATATATATATATATATATATATATATATATATATATATATATATATATATATATATATATATATATATATATATATATATATATATATATATATATATATATATATATATATATATATATATATATATATATACACCACACGGCTGTGGTTAGCTGCTACAGCTCACTAAACTGTTATTCTGGCAAAATCGCCAACTTTGTTACGATCAGTACAGTGGGGATTATAAAACACTCCACAGAGTCCCCACTACTATAACTCACAGCCGCCGTAACCCTCAGGTTCTTTCAAGGTCGCCAACAGTGTATAATTTCCCCCACTGTAAGGGAATCTCTTCAGCAACTCCTTCTCCTCCTGTACCCAACCAAGTAGAATTTATAAATGGTAGATTTTATGTGTAACAGGACAGGCCTTAATACCCCTAGAGAAACCGCCCACAAGGACAATTCCACCCACTTCTATGAAGTATTAATGCCTCTCCGCATGCCTTGTCCACAGACGGTGATGAATCACAGACTGTGACAACACGCGCAGTATATATATTACTATACTATCCTACTACAACAAGTGCTTACTAACACCTGTTAGACTGACATCCCTGGCCTACTACTACTGCAATATATGATGTGTACAGCACATCCGGTGATGTACACACAAGCCCAGACACCACCTATGGGTGACACCCACTATACACTGAGTGCAAATACTCGTCGCAGACAAGTCTGGCGGACGACAACTACGCACCACTGGCCGACCTGAAGCCTCTCAGCATTCAATAGTGTGCGTGGCTACTATCACTACAATACAGTATACTACTGAAACTATACAAAAGATGGTGGGGGCGCACAGCCGCCCACTAAACCCCACTGGTGACCACGGCCACCAACAAACAAACAGGACGAGACAATGCCGCGTCTCTCCCACGCGTTGCCGCCACACTACAGGACGGACGCAAAACAGAAGTGCAGCCAAACCAACTACATCTCTCCCAGAGCAACAAGCCCGTTGCTCTCACAGTCACGGTCTACCCAGTAGCAAGCCAGATACTCAACAGGAGGGCACAACTCCCAGACCAATGACTAGCGAGTAACATGAGAAGCCCAGCAACACGAATCTCCCTAACACCGTGCCAGACCGACGAGAGTACGTGTCTATCTCCGCTGAAGGCTACCTTGAGACTATAAACAGTATACTACTGATATTACACAACAGATGGTGGGGGCACACAGCTGCCCATCAAACACACTGGTGACCACGGCCACCTACAAAACGACAATCAGGACGAGACAGTATCGTGTCTCTCCGCGTCGCCACACCATAAGGGGACGAACGCCAGGCAGAAAATGTAGACCCAACCGGCCACACTCCTTAGGACAACAAGCCCGTTGTCCTACACAGCCACGGTGTACCGAGTAACAAGCCAGCTACTCAACAGGAGGGCACAACTCCCAGACCAATGACTAGCGAGTACTTCGAAAGCCCAGCCAACACGCGTCTCTCTCTCACTGTGCCAGACCGACGAGAGTGGTGTCTATCTCCGCTGAAGGCTAACTCGGTACTGAGTCCTGCTCGCAACGAGAAGCAGTGAGAGGGAGGCGGGGTGTCTGCTCAACAGAACAGCCCGAGGGGCCCGCGATGGGTGGCATAGGCTACACATATAATGAAATAATAAATTAAGGAGGATTAAGACGGTGCCCATCACAATATATATATATATATATATATATATATATATATATATATATATATATATATATATATATATATATATAGGCAACCCCCGTTTAACGAAGATTCACACAACGATATTTCCCTACAACGAAGGTTTCGTTTTACTACCATCTGCTCGTATAACGAACACCAAACTCACTTTAATGAAGTTTTATCCAGGTAATTTTTTCCAGGAGAAATCTTGAGACACCTGTAGAATAAAGATCAAGATCAAGCCTCTCGTGGACAACACATGCGCTGCCGATACAAAGGCCTGACTCAGAAGAAATTCTGCGTCACCTGTAGCATCAAGATCAAGATCAAGATCATGCGCACCACTCACTCCCCAGTCAAAACATAACAGCGTCACCAGCAGCTCATCTTCCCTAGTTCAACTTAACACCAAAACGCCTGCAATGTGGCCTAACGTTCCAAAGAAGACCAGGAAGTGTCTTATTCTCGAAGTGAAGCTGGGTATTATTCACAGACAAGAGAGAGGCCAGAAAACTAATAACATTGCTTGCCACCATCTTGACTCCATGAGCAAGTCAGCAGACTCTATTAAGAAGGCTGGTGAGACCACGTCTTCCTTGAAAGCTAAAAGAACCACCAGAACTTGTGACTCTACAATGGATAAAATGGAAAGCCTTGTGGAAATGTGGTACATAGTTCTGTATGTGGTACCATGATGCACACTTTGTTTACATTCCACAGGTTGCTGGTTAGTGTAATTCCTGTTTCACTCTCCCTCCCTTCATAAAGTTAAGATCATCAACATTATAAATTTACGTACATACATACATTAGTGTACATTATAATGACTTAGATTAAACTACCTAAATGTTTAACTTCATAATTTTTACTTTCATTAAACCTTTTACTGTACTATGATGCACTCTCGCTTTGCTTACTCTCAATGGAAGTTCAAATCAGGGATTAAACTTGTTATAATCGGTTCGCTTAACGAAGTTTCACTTAATGAAGTGTTTTTTAGGAACGTAATTTTTAAGCGGGGTTGCCTGTATATATATATATATATATATATATATATATATATATATATATATATATATATATATATATATATATACACACACACACACACACACACACACACACACACACACACACACACACACACACACAGCCGGTAGCTCAGTGGTTAGAGCGCTGGCTTCACAAGCCAGATGACCAGGGTTCGATTCCCCGGCCGGGTGGAGATATTTGGGTGTGTCTCCTCACGTGTAGCCCTGTTCACCTAGCAGTGAGTAGGTACGGGATGTAAATCGAGGAGTTGTGACCTTGTTGTCCCGGTGTGTGGTGTGTGCCTGGTCTCAGACCTATCCCAAGATCGGAAATAATGAGCTCTGAGCTCGTTCCGTAGGGTAACGTCTGGCTGTCTCGTCAGAGACTGCAGCAGATCAAACAGTGAATTACACACACTTAGTAAGAGAAATTGCGGAAAAAAAGAAGAGTGTAATTATTTTGGACTGAAAGAAAAAAATGTTAAATATAGACCAAGAAGGGAAAAAGACAAAATGAAATCAGTAAAAGACCTACTAAAACATCTGAATGACGAGGATAGACAGAACTTAGAAGAGGAAGTAGAAGAAATCCATAGAATGGGACCATATCAAGAAGGAACAGTGAGACCAATTAAGATATTACTAAAATCACAAGCAGCAGCAGAAGTACTATATAGAAAAACAAAACTCAGAGAAACAGAAGGTTGCAAAGATATATATATAAAGAAAAATAGAAACGAGGAGGAAAGGAAGAGACACAATGAACTGGTGGCAGAAGCAAGAGAAAAAATAATGAAAGGTCAGAGGAGGAGAAGAAGGCATTTTTGGAGAATTATAGGAGACAGGATAAGGAAATGGTATATAAAAGAGAAAGAAGAGAAAAGAATGGAGCAAGTTTAACTAAAATGATAAGAACAAGAGATTAAAAATGATGTATACAAACATAGATGGGATTTTATCTAGTAAATTAGAATTAAGAGATTACATAAAGAAAGAAGAACCAGATATTGTATGCCTGGTGGAAACAAAGTTAAATGAGGCAATAAAATAGACATAGATAAAAGGTATAATATATGGAGGAGAGACAGAGTGGGTAAAGGAGGAGGAGGAGTCATGATGATGTTAAGGAAGGAGATAGTGGTAAATCAAGTGGAGTTTGGGGAAGGAAAATCAGAAATACTGTATGTTAAGATGCATATTAACAAAAGGAGTTAACAATCATTGGAACATATGTGCCACCAAAACAAACTCATGGACTAACCAAGAATATAGAGACATGATAGATGACACAATAAGGAGTCTTACAAGAATCATTAAGGAAAGGAGAAAAGTGATATTGGTAGGAGATTTCAACTGTAAGGAGGTAGACTGGGAAAATTATGAAAGTGGTATGGGGGAAGATGCCTGGGGAGATAGATTCCTGAACCTAATGATAGATAATTTGATGGTCCAAAGAGTAAAGGAAAACACAAGATTCAGAGGAAACGATGAGCCGGCAAGATTAGACCTAGTTTTTACAAGGGATATACCAATTAACGATGATATAAGATACAAGTGCCCATTGGGAAAGAGTGACCATGTAATATTAGAGATGGATATAGAAGAAGGAAAGGAAGATAGAGATGAATCATACAAAGGAGACCGATTAAATTACAGAAAGGCTGATATTGAGAATCTCAAGAACTATTTTAAAACGTAAACTGGGAGGAGATGGAAAACTCATTAACGGTTCAAGAGAAATATAACTTATTTTTGGAAATATACAAAACTGGGGTCAGGAATATGTTCCGAAATATAGACCTAAAGAAGAAGGAAAGAAAGATTGGTTTAATGCAAGATGTGCTAGGGCAAAGGAGAAACGAGATGGAGCATGGAAAAGGTGGAGAAGAAACAGAAATCCAGAAAATAAGGAAAACTTCAAAACAGCAAGAAATGAATATGCTAAGGTGAGAAAGGAAGAAGAAAAGAACTATGAAAAGGACATTGTCGAAAAATGTAAGGAACAACCAAAATTGTTCTACAGATTCATAAATGGAAAAATAAGACAAAAAGAAACAATAGAAAGGTTAAAAGGAGAAAACGGAATGGTGGAAGACCCAAAAGTATGGCAGAACTGTTAAATAGTAAATTTCATGAGGTCTTTACTAAGGAATCCAAATTTGAAAGACCACAGGGTAATAGAGAGACTGTCTATATGAAAGAGATTAAAGTAACCAAGCTTGAAATAAAAAGTTGATGACGGAATTGGATGAGGAAAAGGCAATGGGACCGGATGAAGTCTCAGGCAGAATACTGAAAGAATGTAGGGAAGAACTAGCAAGTCCAATATACAACATCATAAAATGCTCAATAGAAAATGGAACAGTGCCAGTGGAGTGGAAAAGAGCTGAGGTGGTTCCCATATATAAGAGCGGAAGGAAGGAAGAACCTTTAAATTACAGGCCGGTATCACTAACTAGTGTAATATGCAAGATGTGTGAAAAGTAATAAAGAAGCAATGGATCGAGTTTCTTGAAGACAACAAAATATTATCAAATAGCCAATTTGGTTTTAGAAAAGGTCGGTCATGTGTGACAAATTTATTGAGTTTCTACTCTAGAATAGTTGATAAAGTACAAGAGAGAGAGGATGGGTTGACTGTATTTATTTAGATCTAAAAAAGGCTTTTGATAAAGTGCCACATGAAAGATTACTATGGAAGTTAGAGGAGAAGGGTGGCTTAAAAGGAAGCACATTGAGATGGATGAAGAATTACTTAAGGGGGAGAGAAATAAGGACGATAGTTAAAGATATGAAGTCCAAGTGGAGAACAGTAGACAGCGGAGTGCCACAGGGGTCAGTATTGGCACCAATACTTTTCTCGTATATATAAATGACATGCCAGAGGGAGTGAACAGCTACATAAATCTGTTTGCGGACGATGCGAAACTGTGCAGAGTCATTAAACAAAAAGAGGATTGTGAAATACTACAGGAAGACTTAAACAAGATCTGGAAATGGAGCAAAAAATGGGAGATGGAATTCAATGTGGACAAAAGCCATGTCATGGAAATGGGAAAAAGTGAAAGACGACCAGTGGGAATCTATAAGATGGGAGATGGAGTAGAACTAGAAAAAGTAAAAAAGGAAAAGGACTTGGGAGTGACAATGGAAGAAAATAATCAACCGGTTAGCCATATTGATAGAATTTTCAGAGAGACGTATAATTTGCTAAGGAATATTGGAGTAGCATTTCACTATATGGACAAGGAAATGATGAAGAAATTGATAAGTACTAAAATAAGACCTAGATTGGAATATGCAGGAGTTGTGTGGACTCCCATAAAAAGAAACACATAAGAAAATTAGAGAGACTACAAAAATGGCTACAAGAATGGTTCCAGAATTTAAAGGGATGGCATATGAGGAGAGACTAAAGGCAATGGATCTACCAACCTTGGAGCAGAGAAGAGAGAGGGATCTGATACAAGTTTATAAATTGATTAACGGAATGGATGAAGTGGATAATGAGAAACTGATCCTGAGAGAAGAATATGACTTTAGAAGCACAAGATCGCATAGTAAGAAACTAAGGAAGGGACGATGTCTGAGAGATGTTAAAAATTTAGTTTCCCGCAAAGTTATGTTGAGACTTGGAACAGTTTGAGTGAGGAAGTGGTATCAGCAACGAGTGTACATAGTTTTAAAGAAAAATTGGATAAGTGTAGATATGGAGACGGGACCACACGAGCATAAAGCCCAGGCCCTGTAAAACTACAACTAGGTAAATACAACTAGGTAAATACACACACACACACACACACACACACACACAAATATATTTACATCTACTTATGAAGATGCTATTCCGGATAGTGGCGATCCGGATACGCGGGCGATTACTGTATTGGCATACTATAGCATGAAAAGTAACATTCAGGAAGCAGAGAGAGAGAGAGAGAGAGAGAGAGAGAGAGAGAGAGAGAGAGGAGGCAATGAGAGACAGACGGGGGAGGAGGAAAAAAAAGGAGGAGTTGGAGGAGTCATAGCAACCTCTGGCGGAAACATGGCAAGGATGTAAACAGGTGCGGTCAGGTATCTGATCCCACCCTAACCTTTAATTTAGGATGGTACTACTATATCCGTGACGATATCTAGTCAAGAAGTTAAGTGGTAGGATGCTGTGAGTGTGAGTCTGTGAGATGCTGTGCTGCCGTAACCGTCGTACACGATGCTGGGCGCCACCACAGCTATCTTACGCGCGCTGCGCTGCCAAATGTACAATACAGCAAACTCATAATAGGCATCTGCTGATCTGCTGGACGTGGTCGTAAGTACGGGTAGTCGTATCTCGCGTACGTCGTAAATCGAATAGTGATTGTATATACCTATATGGTCCTATTGTCTTCAAACAGAAATATTTGACCTGCAGTAAATATAAGAATGTTTTGTGATGTCTTACATTGCTGTCTTGTTTGATATCTAGCAAATGTTAGGAGTACTAATAAGTGAGTGGAGCCTCACCTCTCTGTATTCTTTGTCCTCAGATATCTCGGGAGGAGCAAGACAACTTTGCTTTACGGTCCCACACCTTGGCCCACAAGGCCCAAGAGGCTGGTCATCTTTCTGATGTGGTGGCCTTCAAGGTACCAGGAGTGGACCAGACTGTAGAGAAGGACAATGGTATCAGGGTGTCCACACTGGAACAGATGGCCAAGTTGAGGCCAGCTTTTGTAAAGCCATATGGCACCATTACAGCTGCTAATGCCTCTTACCTTGTGAGTAGCATCATGTCTTATGCTTGTATCACCAGGAGTGCTAAATTGATGAAGTGAATAAAACACTGTTTGTGCGCCTCTTAGTTAGCAGAAGCATACAGAGCCAGACATGAAATTAAGTGTAGCAAAATGAGGATTTATGGAAGAAATCCATCCATGGTGCAGCAATCTTAACAGTGCTGCTGGAACACTTACATCACTTCTGTTAATTTACTGTGTATATTAGATTAACTTGGAAGAGAACTTTGCTGTCATGTTTCAAAAGAGGATGAGAATAAGACATAAAGGTGCTTCCCAAATCTATGGAGAAGTTCTATACACCAAATATCTTTATAGTACCTTGCTCATACTCTTTGAATGAGATATCAGGTAAGTAGATTCATAACCCCTATTTATTTAGGAGAAGTTCAGTTCGAAAAAAAAGAAAAAAAAACTTTTTGTTCCTATCTGCAGACTGATGGAGCTTCAGCCTGCCTGCTTTGTACGGAGGAAAAGGCCAAAGAGATGGGATGGAAGCCCAAGGCTTACATCAGGGACTTCACCTATGTCTCTCAGGATCCCAAGGACCAGCTCCTGCTTGGCCCCTCCTATGCAACCCCAAAGGTTCTCATGGCTCACCTGTCTTAATTAGCTAATGAATTGAATTATTCAATAGTGGTGTGTTTATAAAGGCATCTGAAATAACAGCACAAGAACGCATAGTGCTACTTTGTAAGCTTCATTCTTAAACCTTCAGGCTTCACCTGTACCTAAATAAAAAAAAAAGAGTAATTGTTCTCTAGAAAGAACTGTTTTGGAAAAGATTAAAATAGAAACATAGGGGATTGAGCTGCAGTAATGATTATGCATTCTTGTGCTGCTGCAAAACATGACAATTTTGGAAATTAATTTCAAATGGAACTTCAGTTCTAACAAATTGAATTTTTAATAAATTTCTTAATGGCATCAGTACAGCACAGGAACAATATGAGTATCTGCAGTCTAAATAATATCTTGTGATGATGAGTTTTGTATCAGTAAGTCAATTCAATGTGTCCTTTGTAGATGAATTATTTCTGCGCTGAAGATGTTGGAGTGGCCATCTTGGCAGTGGGAGTGTGTCATAAGCCACTAAGACAGGGTATCCAGATGTCCAGGAACAGATTGGTCAATTTTAGATTGATTTATGGAGATAACAGTTTGTTTCTGAATACTTTGTATTTTTGAATGCCATTGAGGAATGAATTAAGTTCAAGAACTGTTTCTGAATACTTTGTAATTTTGAACGCCATTGAGGTGAACTGAGAACTGAGATTCCACTGTACTTGAGAATATTTGTGAATTTGACAGAAGAACTTTCTCTTCCAGGTTTTAGAGAAAGCAGGACTGAAAAACTCTGATATTGATGTTTGGGAGATTCATGAAGCCTTTGCTGGACAAATTTTGGCAAATCTGAAAGCCATGGACTCAGACTGGTTTGGCAAGACTTATCAGGGAAGGTCAGGGAAGGTTGGTGCTCCTGACATGGACAAGATGAACACGTGGGGTGGCTCTCTCTCCATTGGTCACCCATTCGGTGCTACAGGTGAATCTTTGTGTACATTCTTGCTAACCCTTGTTCAGTGAAGCTAATTTGTTTACTTTTGTTGCCTTTTTTAGAATTATAATTGTGGTAGTATTTGCTAGGAACTGCCATAATACAGTGGGACTGTGTGTGTTTTAAGGATTGAGAGGGGTGCTGAGGCACACTAGTTCAAATCCTGGCCACAGATTGAAGCTAGGAAAGAAATCCACTTGGGGTAATATCTCTCAAGGCCAAATCCAAGTCCATTAGAAGGTATCATTGTAGCCCTGGTATACTAGGGGAACCAGAAATAACAAGAAAAAAAAAATAAAAATAAAGGTATTTCCATAATTTATTTCATCATTTGTAGTATTCAAGATTTTAGCTTCAGATTTCTAGTGTGATATATCCTTCCTCAGCATCCAATAAAAATGTGAAGGATGTCCTCACTCTTTGCTGTGAGAGTTGTATGATTTATAGGCAGTAGAAATCTTCACTCACAATTTTTGTTAATTTTTAATAAGCAAACAGCTGGAATGAAGTTGCATTGATTTGCAGGTGTGCGGCTGTTGATGCACGCTGCTCACCGCCTCATCAAAGAGGATGGACAGTATGCCTGCATCACTGCTTGTGCTGCTGGTGGACAGGTGTGTACCATCTTACATCAGCTTCTTTCACACTTGAAAAATACTGCTTATATTGAATTTTTTTTGCCTTTGGTTGTATTTACATCACTAATAAACAGGAAAGGAGGCCATTTCCTCTTTCAGTCCATTCTATGCTTTTATGGTTCTATTTGGCAAGCTTTATATCTCTCTTATAAGTAGTGATCTTTATTCTCTTATTGTGACCTCTAATTCCTCTCATTTCGCATACACAGATCTTCTCTATCCAACATCTTCACTTGGCTCGCTATCCTGCTATTAGATCTCTCATTGTTAATTTTTCTAGTATTGGAAGCATAATTTTATTGAGTGTTTACTCTTATGGCAGAGCCTGTTGTTATGGGACCTTTGTTGCTGCTCTGTATTCTTACAGCTATTTTGTTTCTTGTTGTAGGGTGATCAGACCACTGCAGCATTTATACATTTCAGTCATATCAATGTGACAATTGTCTCCTTTATTTCTTCCAAATATGAATATGGTGTCCATATAGGTTAAGAACTTTGTTATTTTATTTATATACTTCTATGGTGACATTTTAGACCATATTCTTTTTTTTTTTTTTTTTTTCTCTACCACTATATATTTTCATTTTTTCATCTTAGTCATATTTGCATCTTCTGCTACTCATGGAATATTGTACATTTACCAATGTTAAACTCCATTTGTCATTTACTCCAATCTCATATTTTATCCAAATCTCTCTCTGTAGTACCTCAGTCACTTTTCTTTCCTCATCCATTTTAATTTTGTCATCTGCAAGCATATGTGGGTGTGCAGGCATATATTGACATCCTGTTTTGGACAGTTCCTTTCGTAGGGGACAATGGCCAGTCATATTATATGTAAATGAATTATTTAATATATACATACAAAATGTAAAATGTATCTGAAGTATCAGCATATCAATTTTTGTCTTGGTGTATATGAGGATAGTGACTCATGTTTACAGTATATATATATATATATATATATATATATATATATATATATATATATATATATATATATATATATATATAATTATATATAATATATATAATTATAATTATATGGCCCTAGGACCATAGAGGCTCAAGCACTGCCTTGCTGAACATAGTTATTCATATCTACAGAATTGGCAACTCTTCCTATGTCTGGCTATGGTGTATGCAACACTGTTTTTCAGTTTTAGTAAGGTTGAAAGTCTTGTAGTAAATCAAAATCTTTCTTAGTTCTAAGAGTGGAGTTGTTGTTGATTAAACTTTGTTTTCCGTTTTTTTTTTTTTATTAAACTGTTTTCCATTTTTTTTTTTTTTAAGTAGTGGTTGAGCACTTATAGTCGTGGAAGCCTCTATTTGCTGAACAGAATACAAGTGATTCCTCATGGTAATCCAATAGAAAATTACAAATTATACTTGAGAATATATTAATTATAGAGTTAATTTCACTGACCTGTTTGTTTGTTGCAGGGTGTCGGCATGATAGTTGAGAGGCACCCTGAGGCAACGGTGTAGTGCTACTCTCACTACACTCAGAAGCTGCCTTACTCACACAAGCCTCAGCTGTCTTGGGTGAATTATAGGCCTAAGAAACTGCACTGATCAATGCAATATTCATAGTGTAATTATTGTTTTCCATGTATCATATGCTTGTAAATACCAGTGTATTCATTCATGAAGGATTTAGGAGTCTCCATTACATGTCAGGAATCCATTCCACAAATTTCCTGCATAATGTAAAAAAGATACTAATTTTATTCCTACTGGTTTTTAAAAGTGCATTTCAATGGCTAATATGTAATTTTCCAGCTCAAATTCTCATCCATGCAAAACTATAGAAAAGCTTTTTAATTTCATCTATGTAGGCAAGCAATTTCCTGATGTACACACCTAATCCATACAAGCCTCTGCATATATACTCTACCTCAAGTGTGTAAACTACTTTGTTATGTATGGTTCCTCTTTTGCAAGGAATGCATAAAAACTTATCAATTTTGAATTGCCAGACCAAATCACCTTCAGTGGAGTTACAGACCTACCTGGTAAGAACAGAGAACCTGTTAAGCTGTAATTGTATAGGGTTGTCACTTTTTCCTTATCTGGTGACACTGCTTTTGAGGCAAGAGGAACATATATAGTGTGAACCACCCCTGGGTTAATATTCTTTATACAATATATTCACAGCAACATGAATACAGCCTAAATACTATTTCATCAAAGACCAGCAGTGTGTAACAAGTTTGACTTATTTTGATGTGGATTTGACATATGATGGAGAACAAAGACCAGCAGTGTGTAAGAAGTTTGACATATTTTGTTGTTGTGGATTTGACATATGATGGAGAACATTACTATAGTTTAGTGTATGTGGTTTAGTGAACAGTTTTATGGTTAGCATCAAACTACTAGTATTTGCAAAGGGAAAACTGTATTTTCTTCTGGATTCAGGTCCAGAAGTCATCTCTTTGGTTGTGTGTGTGTGTGTATGTGTGTGTGTGAGAGATAGAATGTTTTTGTGTATTTAGCTTTGTGTTGGTTACCCAGATGTGCAGTGTCAGCTTCAAACGTAGAAATAAATTTTTATAATCATATATTAAGGATATGTCTATAACAAATAAAAGTTGATGTGGAATATGAGCGCTGTTTTGCATATTATGACTGCTTGTTACAAAATTATATGTTATAGACATTTTTTATAGTTTACTACATACTGAGCTGACTCCCCAATATAATGGTGACCAAGACAAGATCAACAAATGCACACAGCTTTGATGGTTTGACACAACAACTGAAGATGAAATTATGTAATGGGAAGGACAGAGGTGTGGGAAGACAGTAGTATCCTCTTGCATACAATACTTCACGTTTGACATGAATATACAACAGATTAAAAATCCTATGGTTGAAACATGTATTCTTCATATAAAATGCCCTTTGTACCTTGTCTTTTGGGTTCATGAAAATATGATTCTTACAAACAAGTTTGTAAACTGGATACAAATAAAGAAATACAAAATCTTAATGTGGAAAAATATTATATTCCAAATAGATATTACATGATTCTTCTTACAAATGAGCTAAAATACTGTTGAGATTTATTAAGAGTGAGAACTTGGTACATATCTAATCAATGGAAAATGATGGTGATAAAAGGAAGTAAATGGGAGAATTTAAAAGTTTGGTAGAAAGCTGGCTGAAAAAAAAAAAAAAAGTAAGATGTAGGAGGGGAAGAGGACAGTGAGAGAGTATTCAAAGAATAGAAAAGTAGTATTACTGTAAGAAGCAGGGTATGGAAAACAATATAGGGAAAAACAACTAATTTGATCATAGGGTAGGAAGCAAGTGTTTAATAAAAGTATAAGTAGGGTAGGAAGTGGAGAGTTTACACAGAAATTAATAGGGAACAGATGGAGAAAACAATAGACAGGTTAAAGTGTCATGGAGCTAAAGATGGAATCAGAAATGTTAAAATATATGATGTAGTATATGTGACAGCATGGATGTAGGAAGTACCAGATGAGTGGAGGAGAGTAATTGCACTTTTAAGTGTAAAAAGAAGTTGGTGGGAAAGTTCTTACTATAAGATGGAGGAGAGTAACTTCACGAGCCTAAGGAGCATATATATATATATATATATATATATATATATATATATATATATATATATATATATATATATATATATATATAGAGAGAGAGAGAGAGAGAGAGAGAGAGAGAGAGAGAGAGAGAGAGAGAGAGAGAGAGAGAGAGAGAGAGAGAGAGAGAGAGAGAGAGAGAGAAACATTTTCACAATAAGAATGCCAGTGAAAGAATTCCTAAGCCAGATATGAGAGACTATATATAATTTAGTGCTACTCCTCATCAAGATAATAATGTGAACCACCACTGATTCTGAAAGCAGAGCACCACCACATAGCTACCCACTTTCAATCATAATAAAGAAGTACTTAAGGAGAAAATTTACATGCAGCTTTTCATGGACATGAAGAAAAATATATAATATAGTACTAAAAGGGAAGCTCTCTGGAATGTTTCTAAAATTCATAATTGTTACAAGGAATAAAGACTTAATTATACAGAGGCAAATGCTAGTGTGAAGGTGGAGGGGAGCTTGGTCTTACAATAAAAGTAGGTGTAAGAGAGTAATGTATTTTGTTATATTCCTAAGTTAATTATTTTTATGATAGGTGTATAAAAGTGGTGAAAACTTGGTGGGTAATGTTGGTGCTAAACTAAGAATGGGATGGATGGCTTTGGCAGCATGTCTGCAAATGATATTGTGTTGCTTGCAGAGTGAAAAAGATGCTTCTAGCAGTGGTAAATCAACAAATAGAAACTGAGGTGAATGAATGGAAAAAAGTAAAATGGTTATATAAAGGGATATCCTGGAGATAGATTTATAAAAGAATAAATGAAGATGAATATCCTAAAAAGAAAGAAAGGCCACTTGGAAGGTAGAAGGGTAAAGGATTACATATGAAATAAGTGTAAGAGAAGGTAGGATCCTTGGGAAAGCAAGAAGAGAAAGGTGGAAGATGTTTACTCCTAACCATCCTTTGGAGTATGTTCCCTCAGAGAGAGGATATACTAATAATTGAGGATTTATCTATTAGGTCTAAATTAGATTAGCTTTTTCTTTTAGACAGAATTAAGATACAATGTGTGATATTTATTATTTGAACATCTTTCATTCTGCTCTGTGTTAGTTTACAACTCCCTCACAGCCATCCTTGGTAAAGCTCTTGGGGAACATATGTTCGGGACAGTTGGACAGATCATTACAGACAGAGAGATAGGACAAGCGTATTAATCCATTACTTGAATGGAGATCACTGAACTAGATCTGCAACAGCCAATTCTTCAATAATGCTATATACAGTTTGTGAGCAGATATTTTTGTATTGAACTAACTTCACATTTCTATTGGCAATACATCTTTATTAAACAACTGCATTCTCCTTTACCTCTCCCCAAAAACTATTCCTTTACATCATTAAAAATTAATGTCTGAATGCATGAAGAATGACACACATATCCTCCTTGCAAAACATGTATCATAGCAATAATATAGAAGAAATATGAAAAATAACAACAGACTAAGAAATCTTTGGAAGACCTGGAATATATAAGAAAAACTCTGAGAAATTTCTTTCCTATCTGCTTGTGGGTTCATGAATTTTTCAAAATAACACTTTTTTTTCTCCATTTTTATCATAAAGCTTTCCTTCCACACTAAACATATACCTAATATGAGATGCCACATATAAAGTGAAACTAATAAGATATGTTAAAAAGTTAAAATTCATTGGTTTTAGTTCTGGTATGCATCACATCTGATACTCTCCAGAACATCAGCCAGGTGAACCCAACTTTCCACTGTGGCAGCCTAACCACCGCAGTAACCTTCCAGTATTTAAACAGCTTAAAATCATGAGCCTGAGCCAGACCTGATCTGCCGACCTTAGCAATGGCAGGCCAGCGCGTTACCACTGTACTACCCAGAGTGCTGCCAATACAAATAAACAAAAGGTTTGTACATATACTGCACTTGATCACTTTAAATCCCAGGGAACTTGCATCAAGGAGCACATATATTTCATAACTGACCGTGCATTATTTTCTAAATAAACCATCAAATCATACTTGAATACTAGTAATAACAAGAATTATATAAATTTTGTACCTAGCTCTGCCTACTGAATCACATAGGCTGACATGCATTGTTATGCTCTACCATGTGTGTGGCATTCCTTAAGCTGTTCACTCACCACACTAATGCTTGTTCACAACTTAGTTTCTTATACACAATGTTATTATTAGTCTAAAAATAAATAAATACATAAATAAATTAACAATAAATAGAAAAATCAATCAATAAGGTAAATAAAATGAATACTGTATATAGAAAATTAATAAAAAAAAAAAAAAAAAAAAAAAAAAACCCAGGTACTCAATTACAGATATCAACATTTGTGGTGGTAATTGAGAGCATAAATGTACAGGGCACCACAGCTAGAGCATAATACACATGCTGAGTTAGCTGATGAGGAGGGGAAAGGGACAAGTATGGAAAGGAGGGAAGTTAATCCAATGTGTCATGTGTGTTTAGGTGTATGTTGAATTATGATGAGTGAGTGTGTACTTTATTAAGGTGGGTTCACATGTGTCAATATGTGACTGAAATTGGAAGTTGGTAGAGTTTCCAACTGAATATTGGTGCCAAGCAACTGGAGAAACCAGTTGCAAAACAAGACCAATTTGTGGTCTTGTTCAGTCATTTTATGAATTTGTTTATATTGTAATGTCACAGAGAAAGGTTTGAAAATATGGTGTCCAGATGTAGAATGTTGGAGTTAGTGAGGGAAAAAGCACATCAGGGGCCCTAAAAATGAATTATACAACAAAAAAAGGCTTATGCAAATCAACATTTGATTTGCATAAGCTAATTTGCCAATTTCTAAGAACTGTTTCCCTCTAAGCAGGGTGTTGTTGGAGGTGATGATTGAAAACTTGTGATGATTTAATTAGATTGCAATTGTCATCGTCACCAGAGGAAGACATTTTGTTGGGTAGCTGTTCGTTTACATTCACTTCCCACCCACCAGCTGATACTCCCCAGTCGCTGTGTGACCATGTTCAGATTAGAAGATCTCAGTCAATACTTCTACCAACTTGCAATTTCAGCTGCATATTAACTCATGTGAACCTGCCTTTAGAAAATGTGTCTATTGTGCCAGTCTAAAATACATTGGGGAAGTTTGTTCCAGCCTTTCATGGTACTAGTACATGCCAAGTATGAATGGTTGTACACATCAATGTTAGTATGTTTATGCTTGTTGTGCTTGAATGTGTGTTACAAGCGTGTAGTACAATGTTTGTTCTATGTAGGTACAATTGTGAATCAATGTTAATTTGATTGCTTATGATCTTACACATAAGTCCATTGAAGTGGCCCAAAAATAGTAGTACTATTTCAATTTACATGTAAGTATCTTGTAAGAGACTTTTTGAAAGCTTTGGCAAAATCAAGTACACATGTCATATCAGTCAAGTTGTTGTGTAATGTTGTAAAATGTGCTAATTAGTTGTATTTCACATGAGCATTTAGGTAAAAAACCTTTATGTGTATTAAGGATGTTGTTTTGGATCAAGATGATTAATTACATTTGTGCATTACGCATTCAAAAATTTTGAAAGGAAATGATGTTAGAGATGGGGTGATAGTTTGCAGGATCAGTCTGGTGGTAACCTGTCTTGGAAGAGGATTTACATTTGCTGAAAGCATCAGATGGTGATGATATAGATAACAGAGTTTGTGTACAGATGATCAGAGGATTAGGAGTAAGGATAGACAACAAAGTCCTAACTAATTAAGTCTTAATTTCCCCTTATGGCTATAATCTTCCTGAACTAAACTTAGACTCGGACTTAGAACACTGTTATATGGGGCAATAAAAATGAGCAGCCTTTTAGTTTGTGTGGAATTTCTTACCTAACCACAGTTAAATTGATAGCATTACAGTATTAACAAATAATATGTTTAATGTTACAGACCAAAATCTTTGCTGAATATGTGAATGAGTGATGAAATAGTGCAATATGCATGCATGTATGGGTGGCTGTCTCATTCATTCACAGCAAAAGTAATTCAAAATTCTTTTGTTTCCTTAAAATGCTTACTTCTAAAACTAAATGCATAAACAGAGTTGTCTGGAGAAATACATTTCAAGGAAGCCTACACACCTTAAGACACAATGAACTGTACAACATTTACATGGGTTTGTACACTAAGGTTACCAGGTACTGTACTGTACCTAGGAATGGCCAAGGCTGCTGGCATCATAATTCATGAGCTCCTCAAAGGTAAGCTTCTGTTTCTTCTCCTTTGGCTTTTTGCAAGGTGTGCCTTGCTTGTTTGGAGTCACACCTGGCACAGTTTTATTCACACATCTTTCTGGTCCACTTACAGGAGAAGAAAGCTTGCTTTTCTTTAACAGTTTGTTTTCTTCAAACATTAGAGACTTGTCTCTTGTTTTTTCAAAGCCTTTCTTTTTATCATCCAACTCAACCTTTGCACTTTTTGGAGTTAATGGTTTATGGTACTGTTTATTTGTACATTTCTTTCCATCTCTAGAATTTTCTGGTGTTTCATCTACTGTTTCTTTGTTGTAACTGTTTTCTATATTCTTGTTTTTAGCTTTCTTAACACTTGTACTAGAAACTTTATGATGCCTCCCTGAAGTTCCCTCAGCACAAGAGTTTTTGTCTTCGGAACTTTTCAGGACTGGAACACTTTCATTCGCCTTTGGAATAGTACAATTATTAATATCCAATTTATATTTTTCACTTCTACTACTGCTGTGCTTTAGCTTATCTTTGATATGACTAGCACTGGCAAGCCTTACTTCATTTTTGCAAGACGGCTTTGGGGATGACAGAGAAGAGATCGCAGTGTTATTATTACTCTCCCTGTCTTCTTGGTGATATGCCAAGTCAAGTGGTGGTGGGCCATGGCTTGTCTTACCTTCTTTCTTTTGTTTTAACCTCTCTTTACAAGGGTTTTGATAAAGCCACACACTTTCTTTTTTATTTCTAACCAAATTCTTAGTGCAATTTTCTTGTGTTAAGGTCTTAGCCTTGGAAGAGAAGACTTTGATGCAAACCCTTTCACTTCTGTGTAGCGATGGTTTACTGCTGTGTAAAATTAGAGGTAATTCTTGAGGAACTTTCTTTTTCTTTGATAACACTTCAATGTCTTTGGAATTTTTGCAAGGCAGCACTGCATTCTTTTCAGGCGAGTCATTCTTGTAATTCTGAATGATTTGCACACTACTCTTTTCCATGCCATGCACAACAGTGTCCTCTACTTGATGTGGTGTGTTACTCTCCTTTTTGGCTACAGCCACAATGTGAACCTTGGCTGTAGTGTTGTTGCTTGTCCCACTGGACTTCCTTTTACCACTGGGACTTGAGCCATTCTGCTTCAAATTATTGACATAATTTTCATTCTTCTGCTCTAACTCTATCTGTGTTTCTGGACCTGTACCCAAGGCACGAAGTTTGTCATATTCATTTGTTTTCTTCAAAATTACTTTTGATTTATGATTTGCGGCTTGGCCAGAAGTTTTCCTAAACACTTCATCTGACAATAATTTCACCATAGATTGTTGCTTGGAGTTGTTTACACAGCTCTTGTTGGGCATTGAGTCCAAGGCTGTGTCTGCAAAGCTCTTGTCAAGCGTTGAGTCCAAGGCTGTGTCTGCACAGCTCTTGTCAGACATTAAATCCAAGGCTGTGTCTGACATTGAGTCCAAGGCTGCGTCTGCACAGCTCTTGTCAGATGTTGAGTCCAAGACTGTGTCTGCACAGCTCTTTTCAGGTGTTGGGTCCAAGGCTGTGTCTGCACAGCTCTTGTCAGATGTTGAGCCCAAGGCTGTGTCTGCACAGCTCTTTTCAGGTGTTGAGTCCACGGCTGTGTCTGCACAGCTCTTGCCAGGTGTTGAGTCCAAGGCTGTGTCTGCACAGCTCTTGCCAGGTGTTGAGTCCAAGGCTGTGTCTTCACATCTGTCAGATGTTGAGTCCAAGGCTGTGTCTGCACAGCTCTTGCCAGGTGTTGAGTCCAAGGCTTTGTCTGCACAGCTCTTGCCAGGTGTTGAGTCCAAGACTGTGTCTGCACATCTGTCAGGTGTTGAGTCCAAGGCTGTGTCTGCACAGCTCTTGCCAGGTGTTGAGTCCAAGGCTGTGTCTGCACAGCTCTTGCCAGGTGTTGAGTCCAAGGCTGTGTCTGCACATCTGTCAGGTGTTGAGTCCAAGGCTGTGTCTGCACATCTCTTGCCAGGTGTTGAGTCTAAGGCTGTGTCTGCACAGCTCTTGCCAGGTGTTGAGTCCAAGGCTGTGTCTGCACATCTGTCAGGTGTTGAGTCCAAGGCTGTGTCTGCACATCTGTCAGGTGTTGAGTCCAAGGCTGTGTCTGCACATCTGTCAGGTGTTGAGTCCAAGGCTGTGTCTGCACATCTGTCAGGTGTTGAGTCCAAGGCTGTGTCTGCACATCTCTTGCCAGGTGTTGAGTCCAAGGCTGTGTCTGCACAGCTCTTGCCAGGTGTTGAGTCCAAGGCTGTGTCTGCACAGCTCTTGCCAGGTGTTGAGTCCAAGGCTGTGTCTGCACATCTGTCAGGTGTTGAGTCCAAGGCTGTGTCTGCACATCTGTCAGGTGTTGAGTCCAAGGCTGTGTCTGCACATCTCTTGCCAGGTGTTGAGTCCAAGGCTGTGTCTGCACAGCTCTTGCCAGGTGTTGAGTCCAAGGCTGTGTCTGCACAGCTCTTGCCAGATGTTGAGTCCAAAGCTGTGTCTGCACATCTGTCAGGTGTTGAGTCCAAGGCTGTGTCTGCACAGATCTTGCCAGGCGTTGAGTCCAAGGCTGTGTCTGCACAGCTCTTGCCAGGTGTTGAGTCCAAGGCTGTGTCTGCACATCTGTCAGGTGTTGAGTCCAAGGCTGTGTCTGCACAGATCTTGCCAGGCGTTGAGTCCAAGGTTGTGTCTGCACAGATCTTGCCACGCGTTGAGTCCAAGGCAGTGAAAGATCCCACAGTTTTAATGAAAATGTCATCACATTCACTCATCTGTGTATTTGAGTTCCCTACTTTCAAACTTATAGGTACTGTCTCTTGTGGACCATCAATTACCAGAGTGGTGCTGGTAGCATCCTCTGTGGCTGATGTGGTGAGCATGTTGGTAGCAAAGGATGAAGATGGTATATGTTGAGTGGTGGTCATGATAACATCCACCTTGTTATCTGTGGTGTGACAATCAGTGGTTGTAGTGGTAACATTTCCATGACCAGTGGAAGGTCTAGTGTTGGCAGTAGTAATCTCTGTGGTATGCACAGCTGTACTTGCAATCTCTTCACAATGATCATGTAACACTTCTCTTTGTCCTGAAGACACACACACAGCGCTAGCTGCTTGAGTGGCGAGTGAAGTGTCGTGTTGAAACTTACAAGTGGTCTTGGCATTGTGGTCAAGTTCAGCATTAGTCAAAGGTTCTTGAGGATGCTGAAGGGAAGCTGGAAACTCCTTAATGGTTCCTGCAATCACTTCTGCAGATGCTGCATCAACTTCAATCTTTCTTGTGGGTTCAAAAGGAGCACTGGTCTCTTTAAGGATTCCATTGGTGCTCCATGTTTCTTCACAAGGTTCAGGAATGGCAGCAGCATTTCCTGTGACTTCACTGATAACTGCACTTTCTTTTGCAGATGTTAAGGAAGCAGTCACCTCTGCAGCAAGCAGAGTGGTATTTGTATGAGTGTAGTGAAAAGAGCCTTCATTGGCTGTGGTCTCTTCAGGACATTTATTTGGTATTACTCCCTCTTCTGATGTAGTCAGTCCAATCTCCTTTGAAGTTTCACTGTCCAATACTGTCTTCTCAGAGACTCCACTGACCAAGACAGTCTTTTCTGAGGATCCACTCATCACTGAGGCTTTTTCTGGGATTCCACTGGACAAAGCTATCTTCTCTGAGGTTCCACTGACAACTGCAGTCTTTTCACCAGTTTTACAAACAACTGCTATCTCTTCTGAGGTTCCAGTGGTCAGCATATCTTCTGAGGTTGTACTAGTCATCACAATTTTATCATAAGTTCCACTAGTTGTTGCAGTTTTTTCCAAGGTCCCTTTGCTCAATGCAATCTTTTCTGAGGTTCCACTGACAGTATCAGACTCATCAGTAGGCTCATGTGTGGTAACAGCATCTTCAATGGCCTCAGTAATGCTTTCATTCTTCTTTGCGGTTTCAATGACGACCTGAGTGTCTTCAGCAGGCTTAGCAGTGGTGGTCACTTCCAAGGTTTCATTGATAGCTACATTATCTTCAAAGGTACTCCTGAAGGCAGCAATCTCTTCAGCATACCTAGGAATGGCTGTGGTAATTTCTGAGGCTTCACTGGTAGAAACAATTCTTTCAGAGGATTCAGTGATGGCAACTGTCTCAGCATCATCAGACCCAGAAGTGGCTGTAGTTTGTTCTGAAGTTCCAATCATGGTTACTGTCTCTTCTAAAGTTCCACTGACAACTGTAACTTTTTCACTAGTTTGTTCTGATGTTCCAATGACGGATGTAACTTCTTCACCAGTATTTTGAGTAGTTTGTTCTAAAGTTACACTGACAGTAGTGTGTTGTGATGTTTCATTAACAGATATCACTTCCTCAGGTGACTTACTAATACTTTGCTGTGGGGTTCTGCTGGCAGGTAAAGCCTCATCAGACTGAACAGTGAGTGCAGTTTCTTCATAGATTCCAGTGATGGATGCAAACTCATCATTGGCTACAGTCTTCTCTAAAGCCTTTGATGAGAATGATGGGTCTGGCACAGAAATGGCAGTTCCATTAATTGGTTTGTGAGCAATGGAAACATCCTGCAAAGATTCAGATTGAGATTGAGCAGGAGTTGCATTGGAGTCATTTGGGTGTGGAAGACAAGAAGTGTGTGTGTCTCCTGCTGATGGTATGGCCTGGGCTGGACTGATGACCATTTCCTTATTGCTGTCATCACTCTTTGATGCTTTTATGTGCATCTCTGAATTATTTGATTTAAATCTCTTAGATTTTTTGTGTTTGAATGTGGGACATTCTTTTCTATTTTTCATTACTGATGCTTTCTTGGGATAGTGAGCAAGCCTTTTATCTTTCTTTGACTCGGTATTATTTTTGCAAGTATTGTGAATCTCAACACCATCTGTGTCTTCTCCTACCACATGACTGCTGTAGGCTGGAACATTGGGTCGGGATAAGTTTTGTGCTTTCAAATGTTCCCTTTGTAACTGTGGAATGACTGCATGCTGTAGTTCATGAATGTCTTCAGGATGATCCTCAAGATGATTGTGCAGCTGTCCCATCATTGTGACCAGACTTTCCAGCTGTTCCTTAGTGAGAGGGAGTGGGGAGAGCTGTCTTAGCCAGTCCACCACCTGATGCTCTCCCTCTCCAAGTAGCTGAGAGGTGCGCCACACAGCATACACGAGCCCCTGTGTGAAGTGCACTGCTGACACTGGGGTGGCTTTGCCTCCCACTAAAGCATCAAGGTTCACATGCAGCAAGAAGTCTTCCCAGCACAATTCTTCACCTACATTTCTGCTGTCCTGCACTGTACCTGCCTGACTAGTGTCAGTACCTACAAAAATCCATGCAGGAATTGGTCCTTCCAGGATATCTCCTGTCAGGGCTTTGGAGCACTGGCTGGTGTTGAGCAGGAAGGAGGCCAGGTTGTTAGGGCATGGCCTCAACCCACTGTCATACATGGTCACAGGCATAAGGGCTGCCAGCCAGCAGGCTAGATCTCCAATAGCAGCTCCCACCTGCATCCTGAGCTCATTCATCACCAATACCAACCACACAGAGAAGTGCTGCTCCTGCAATGGCTGACGTTTACCTTCGCCAATCACCTCATCCATGCTGAACTGCTCCACCAGTACTTGTATTCTTTGAAGCAGCTGTCCTACGTCCTCCTGAAGCAACACCAGATAGAATTATAGAGACAACTTTACTTAGCCAATGTTATCAAGCACAGAGTCACTTCACATTTCTAAACTTCATACTTTCCCTAATGAGTGCCAATAAAAATTACAATCTTGGATATAAGAAAATAAACAAAGGTCCACTCTTTTCTCTTAACCTCAAAATTTTTCATACTTCTATGGTTCATTAAATTAGGATTTTTCAATTTAAATGCAAAATAATTTGCTTATGATAATTGTTTCTCCTGATTTTTCTTAGCTAATTGCTATGATCAATTTTGCATGGTCCTGGAAGATAAACTAGGAACAACTCATTTGTGGAAGCAGTGACTTTCCGTGGGCACTGTCAACACACAGTATGCTCGGAAAGTCTTGATGCTGTGGGACCGACGTCATTTCCAGTGACTGAGGTTCACAACTACATTCCAAGGAAAGCAAGATGTTCTGATATTTTGTAACATTAAATAGCAACTTACTACACTCTATCAAGCACAGGCATCACCAGTTTGGGAGGCAGTGGCTTAGTGGATAAGGTGGTGAGTGTGGGATTGGGCAGACATCCACACTTAGGTTCGAATCCCACTATGTACCACCTAGATACTTTGCCATTTGCCGAGTGGTTTAAAGTTACCTACATGTCACCATGATACCCAGGTTCTAGGTGGTTACACCAAAGATACGCTTGGGTGGTGATATGGGCCCCAATATGGATACCACTATAAATAAAATTGCCGGCACCACTAATGGGTGGAAGCTGAACAGTGCTTCTCATACTCTTCAAGTAAAACCTACAGGCACTATAGGCCACAACATAAAAGTGTGAGAGTCACCAAGTTAGCTGTTCAGCTGATATATGAAGAGTGTGGTCAGTGGTCTGCTGTGCCAGACAAAGGCTAACTGCACTACTATTTTGCTTCCTCCCACCCTCTCATCATGTCTAAATTTACTGCAAGAAGAAACATAAGATGCTTACATTGCACAAGGCTGGCCACAATCTCCCATTTATTTCCACTCAAACAGGAGTTAGGTTGAGGACAATACAATGATTGGTGCTACAGTGATTGGTACAGTGTTTCAAAGACACTGGTGAAGCCACTGCACCTGCCCCACTTTCCAAGTCTGGTAGGCCTCATAAAACTACTCTTGAGTACTTTATCTTCATCCACTTTTCTCCACAGCATGACTACCTAACCACCTGACAAGGGCACAAGCCCCGCCCAGCAGGATCATGACCATTTCAACCTGAAGGTTCCAGTATTGACCACTGAAACCCTATTCCACAATTTATGGACTAAAAAAGAAAACAGATACTTTGATTCTGAATACTGCCAATTCATCCCAAAAAATTAAGAAAAATCCTAAAATTGTTTGATATCTGTTGGCATTCCACCATACAAAAAACTTGTCAGCCAGTGAAGTACAGTTGGCTCCATAGCCTGGGAGACAAAGAGTAAATTAAGTGAGCAGGACTCCTCAGTCACACAGGTGCAGAAGGAGGAAAAAAAAAAAAAAAAAAAAAAAAAAAAAATAGTTATCTTGTAAGTGCAGGATGTCTACTTATTTCCATTCAAAAATTCTGAAAACATATTAATAGACATGAGCAGAAGATCTATTAGGTACTCACAAATTCATGAATGTATGACTGCTGCTTTGGGTCAGCCTCCAGGTTCATGGTTTGCGTGTTGAAGGTGAACAAGTATTCTGACAAATCCACAGCCTCAGCCTCCAGCCCACATGACTCTCCCACCTTCCTCTTCACAAACACTTCAAACTGATCCCCAAGCCGCTCAAAGCAGCTCTTGCACACCTAAAGTAAATAAATAAATTGATACATAAACAATGAAATGAAGAAGTGAATAAAAGTAAACTATCTGATTAAGGTTAACAAAAGAGTAGCAAACACATTTCCCACTACTACTGCCGGGAGAAATGGTATGTGAAACTATTCAATCAAATGTGACATTTCTACCTAAAGTTTGTGATATTTTGAATCTCTTAAATATACATAACTTAATATTGGTAGAGCAGCTGTGTGGTTTGTCTACAAGATTGACAGAACTTTTTAATATTTTATGATAAAATATTTTTGTGGCAGTATTTGTGCTAAACTCAGGAATTAACTGGACACATGAAAAGGATACAGATGATTGAAAGGAGTGAGTACTGACCCTGGCAAGGTGAGCATCCTCTGTAGAGACCTGAGGGAGGGGAACAGCCAGAGAGATGCACACCCATCGGACAGGTACCAGCAGCGTAGGAGGCCGGATATTTTCCTCCACGCTGTGCCAACAACTGAGAGGTACCAAATATTTGACACCACACACCACACAGCAGCCATTCACTTTAGAAGGTGCGTGCTCTGGGGTGTTGGCTGCTGGAGCTATCTCTCTGCTGATACTTGGCAGAGGATGGTAGGTAGACAGGGCATTGAAGACAAGTTGTAGAGGAGATGAGTTAGTGTCTAGCTCACTGCAAGAAGATAATGGCTGCTCAGATGAAAGTAGTCTTGAAGGTTCCATGATGCTTTCTATCTTATGAGATGACACTGCCTTTCCACTAAAAGCTTCTCGAGGCAACACAAACTTGAGATCTTTCAGAATTACCAAAGGTTCTGTCTCTTTGCACTCTTTATTTGCTTTTTTCACTCTTTCTGGAGATCCTTGTAGCACAGGTGTCTTCTCTTCATGGCCACCAGTGACAAGAGTCCCTACCTGCTGTGACTGTGGGTCCTCTGCAACACTAAACATCTCTGTCACTGCCTTTTTCAAAAACCTTCCATTCCTTCCTCTAAAACAATGAATCCTTTTGCCACCTCTGGGAGAGAAGACTGGTAGTGCACTTGAACTAGCATAATCCCGACTGGACTTTGCCTCGCCATCATGGACACTCAAAACCGTTGTCACATCCACGTCACTTTCGCACAACTTCCTCTTTTTGTCAGGGAATACATTTTCTTCACTAAGTTTTCTCTTGTGACTGTGTTTCTCAATATCCATGTTTTCCTTCTCACCGTCACCACTCTCCTCTGAAATGACTTGGGGGGCATGGCTCTCTGTTGACCTCTCACTTGACCTCACCATTTCTGAAGATTTGGCTGCTTTGCTGGTCCTCTCCTGTTGGCCAAACACTTCACCCAGCTGCGGGCATTCCTTGGCCACCATTCGCACCTTCACTCGTGACAGGTTCACTTCACTAACATCTATGTTTTTGTGGCGCGCAATCCTCTGCACCACCTGGGACCTGTCGGCAATGCATTCGGAATTAGCATGGAGTGATCAAGGAAGAAGTATCTCCACTCCACTCCTGCACACTAACAGATCTTAAGTTTTGTGACTTGTCCTCCTCTAATAACCATGACTTTAAAATAGCTTTAATTAACTGTTTCCTCAGACAACACTGATCTTCTTAACTTTAAAGTGAACACACCACATAACATTACTGCGTCTTGCTGTCACCATAACCACCAACACTAAAATTTCTCAAGGTTCTGTTCTATCACCCATTCTCTTCCTATTATTCATTATGAGTATAAACCAAACAACTTGCCCTATCCTCTTTTATGCTGATGATATCACCCTGCACTTTTCTATGTCTTTTCTGAGACAACCAACCCTTTAGAAAGTAAGCAGATTATGCAGGGAAGCCACAGAATGCCTGGCTTTTGATTGAGGCAGAGCAAGCTTTGTATTGTTTAATGCCTCAAAAACTCGATACCTCCCTCTATCAACTCAACACAACCTTCAATTGATACCCAATTGTCCTCCTTTTCTACACTGAACATCCTTGATCTGTCCTTTGTTTATGATCTAAACTGGAAAACTCACATATCATCTCTTGCTAAAACAAATCCTATGAAGTTAAGTGTTCTGAATCGTCTTTGTCAGTTTTTCTCAACGCCCCAAATGCTAACTCTGTAATGGTGAGCTTATGTATGGAGTATGCTTCTTATGTAAGGGATATTCCACTCATAGTTTTTTTTGACAAGGTGGAATCTAGGGGTGGGCGGGAAATGAGTCTGGAATCAAGTCTGACGATTCTGTCATGGCTGACAAGAAACCAAGTCCAAAGTCTGGGAACCGAGTCCATGCGATTTTTAATTTGTATGGCACCTCATTATATCAATCATTAAGGAATGTGTTTAAGAAGTAATTATAAAACAAAATGCGATTGATAAAGTACTGCTAAAATGAAATAGAACCTACTGATATTGCATGAATCCCTGCACGAATATCAAAGAAATTACATGAAAGTCAAAGATAAATTTCACTCAAGCTGACCAATAGCAGCTCTGCTTTAGTGTTCCCATAATCTATTTTCTTTTTTTTGTGTATTCATTAGCAGATGTCTGGTGACATCACAAGTAGGTATATATATTGGGTGCCCATCTCACACACAGTTCATAATAGGCTAAACTGCTCCAGATAGAAGGTTTGTGACAGTTTCCTCTACAAGACAATTTACTCTCATTTTCCAATGCATATGAGCTTACTCTTCATTCACTTGTTCTGCAACTCCTCCTTTCTTAAATTATCATATATCTAAATTTCCAATTCCATTTCTTTTTCAAGCGCGCAGTTAAAGATATACAAATCACGTAATCATCAAACTTGTGCAGTAATCTAACTTTTTTTCAAGCAAACGTGACAAAACAAGCTTTGCTTTTGTCAGCCATGATACCCGAGAGAAACTGAACTGTGTAGGGCTATGTGGAACAAACATCATCTGACGCTGTCACATGCTTGGTGTGCAAAGATGCAGTAAAGTTTAGTGGTAGTACTTCCAACATGTTGAAATATTTCCGCACAAGACATCCTAGAGATAGGCTGAGCTAAAGGAGGGCAGTGAATGTGACGTGTCTGAAAATGCTGCCAGGTCGTCTACTTCAGCTTAGCCTTATAAAAATGACTCGGGCAAAAAGGAACTTGATGAACTGGTAGTCAGCAGAATGATAGTGAATGACCTGCAACCATTATCTGTTCTGGAAGAAAGGATTCAGGAATTTAGTTCATGGACTTAACCCTAAACATAAATTGCCCACCTGCAGACTTTAGACTTATCCCTTATAACGTATTTTAATTGTTATTACCTTAACTTCTACTTCATTTTAATTTTGAATGAATATAATAATGCATTAAAACTTAGTTTATGTATATCACTGACATATGGAAATATATAAAAAATATAATTATAAAGTTATGTTCAGCTATAAATAACAAAAATAAACAAGCGTGTATTATTAAAAGAATCCTGTGTGTGAGAAACTAAAGAGTAAGCAAAGTAATCATTCAATATCTACACGACTTGGGAATCGGTAAAACTCTACACGCCACATGGCTCCCAGCCTCCCTGGGACTCGTTAAAGGCAGTGCCTGGCGAATCCAGCGCCTGATAGTCACCACGTGCTGTCTACCCGAGTCCAAGGAAAGAGTGAAACTTGGTTCCCAGACTCACCTCGTGCTGGAATTTGTCTAGCAACACGCTGGCAAGTCCAATGTCTGAGACTTGCTATGTGCTTTCTACTCGAGTCCAAGGAGAGAACTAAACTCAATTCCCAGACTTGCCTCACACTGGGATTCATCTAGCAACGTGCTGACGAATCCAGTGTCTGGGATTTGCTATGTGCTTTCCACTCGAGTCCCAGAGGAGAGCGGAATTGATTCTGGAATCGGTTCCCATGAATCTGCCAGCCTGTGGACTCTGAACCGTGAGTTCTCAAGTTACCGAGTCCTGCCCAACACTAGTGGAATCAAAAGCTTATCTCAACTCCTCTCCTGTCCTCAGCCTTTTTCTCATTCCAGCAATGTTGCAGCTCTTGCTATATTATACCAACATTTTCATGCTAACTGCTCTTCTGATCTAACTGCATACCTTCCTTCCTCTTCAGGCTTCCCTGTATAAAACTTTCTTCATTCTCTCACCTCTATTCTGTCTACCTCTCTGATGCAAGAGTTAACCAATATTCCTAATCAATCATCCATCTTCTTAAGTAAATTCTAGAACTCCCTGCCTGTTTTTGTATTTCCACCTTCCTATGACTTTAGCTCTTTCAAGGACAAAGTTTCAAGACACTTATCCAGTGGCTTTGGCTGACACTTTTGTTTATGTAGTTTTTTATTGTAATTTATGTTGCCCGTACCAGCACCTTTCCTACATGAAATAAGAAAAATAAATGAATAAATAAATAAAGAAAGAAAGAATAAGTAATTTTTCTTATTCTTTAAGTAATTTGAGTTCAGTATTATCATGCATGGCCTTCCCATCACTGACACTACTGATTGAAGTTCCCATGACTTTTTCCTTCACCCATCACTAATGAACATGATACAAGTCATAACAGTCTAATATCAGAACACTTACTTCATTCCTGTAGATACTTTGGTGTAGCAAGGGAGACACACAGATTGATCCTCCTGCATACTCTGGCTGAGGCTGGTCAAGCAAGTCTCCAGCAACTGGTCATTAAAACAAAAACACAAATGTGCACAACCAATATGATAGAGATGATTTAGGGAATGATCAACGTTATACTGAAAAGTGTTCAAACTTCATGTGGCCAAAATACTAAGGAAGATATTACAAAGCATTTTATAGACTTGGCAGAGCTCTGATTATATCTTTAGAAAAATAGCTTTTCATTACCTTGAGGGCAGTGGTGACATTGATGGTCTCCAAGCCATCCAGAGGACTGGCAAGGGTGTGCCACCAGCTAGAGGGTTTGCCTGTAATAGTAATGCCACAGATGTTACACTTCCTGCTGCAATCCTGAACTGTTGAGATGGAGATGGATGAGCTCTTCTCGTACTCTTCCACTGCCTTGTTCTCCCCATTGTCTTCACCAGGGACATTGGTGTGCTTGTATGGTGTTGCCTGAGGACTGAAGGAGAGGTGTTTGTGCATCCTTCTCGGCAGCAATACATTCTTCTTCCTCCGGGCAGTCTGAAAAACAGCTGCCTGTTCCTCTTGTTCAGTGAGGACTTTGTTGTTTTCTAAAGCGTCCCCTTTGTCAGGAATATCAATAAAGTAATTACCATGTTCATCTTGGGACACTTGTAAGGCTCCCTCTTCTTCTTCTTCTTCTTCTTCTTCTTCTTCTTCTTCTTCTTCTTCTTCTTCTTCCTCCTCCTCCTCCTCCACCACACCACCATCATCATCATTGTCCTGTTCTCTTTTCCCTTCCTCATAGTCTTGCTCTTCTTCATCTATCTGACAACCACTTCCATCAGCAAGACCTTTCTCTGAAGCACTTGGTGTCTCCTGTCTTACATTCACTGGGTTTTCAGTCACTATTTTATAACACTCGGCCAGGTCAGGAGGTAGCAACTTGGCCTGGAAAAGAAAACCACTCACTACTATACGGTAGACACACACACACAAAATAAAGGAGATACAGTTATGTAAACTAGTGGAACGATATGTTAAGGAAGATAAGACTATTGTGTACTAAAGAAAAAGGCAAAAGATCTGTCAGCAAGAAAACCCAGTATGAAACAGGCCACAGCAAGAAAATTTGGGTAGAACAGAACAATGAAATGCATTACTGTACTTGTTGCAGTAATGTCTACAAAGACTAATAATACAGGAACATCATTACATGAGCACTAACTTCCTCCACTGATTCTAGCAACTCAAGTGAAGAAGGCTGGCCTCCACCTCAACAGCAACACCCACAAAGCCTTCCCTCTATCCCCATTGCAACACCCACACAACCTTCCCTCCCTCCCCAGTGCAACACCACACACAGCCATCCCTCCCTCCCCAGTGCAACACCCACACACAGCCTCCTCTCCCTCCCCAGTGCAACACTCACACAGTCTTCTCTTCCTCCCCAGTGCAACACCCACAGACAGTTCTTCCCCTAAAACTATCAACAGTGGTGTTCCACAGGGTTCTGTCCTATCACCCACTCTCTTTCTATTATTCATCAATGATCTCCTAAATCTGACTCAATGCCCTATCCACTCCTATGCTGATGATACCACCCTGCATTATTCAACAGCGTTCAACAGACGCCCAACCCAACAACAATTAAATGACTCAAGGCGAGATGCTATAGGACGCCTAACTTCTGATCTTTCACTTGTTTCTGATTGGGGCAGAGAAAACCTGGTTTTGTTCAATGCCTCAAAAACTCAATTTCTACAACTATCTACTCGACATAACCTTCCAGACAACTATCCTCTCTTCTTCAATAACACTCAACTTCCCTCTCCTCTACATTAAACACACTCGGTCTATCCTTCACTAAAAATCTAAACTGGAAATTTCACATCTCTACTCTTGCTAAATCAGCTTCCAAGAAGTTAGGTGTCCTATGGCGTCTTCGTCCATTTTCTCTCCTCCCAGCTGCTTGCTCTGTACAGGGCCTTATCCGCCCGTGTATGGAGTATGGCTCTCATGTCTGGGGGATCCACACACAGCTTTACTAAACAAGGTGGAATCTAAAGCTTTTCGTCTTATCAACTCTTCTCCTCTAACTGACTGTCTTGATTCTTTAAGTCACCGCCGCAATGTTGCATCTTTATCTGTCTTCTACCGCTGTTTTCATGCTGTCTGCTCTTCTGAACTTGCTAACTGCATGCCTTCCCCCTCCTGCGGCCTCGCTGCACAAGACTCTCTACTTCTTCTCATCCCTATTCTGTCCATCTTCCTAATGCAAGAGTTAACCAGTATCTTCACTCCTTCATTCCCTACACTGGTAAACTCTGGAACTCTCTACCTGTGTCTGTATTTCCACCTGCCTATGACTTAAACTCTTTCAAAAGAGGAGTGTCAAGACACCTCTTACGTTAACTGGACCCTCCTTTTAGATTTTTTGTTTTTGTTTCCTCTTAACAGGGCCTGGCAACCAGCGGGATTTTTTTTCCAACACTTTGTTTTCCCTTGGCCAGTGCCCTTGTAATGTAAAAAAAAAAAAAGGAACAACACACACACGGGCTCAATGTTCTTGGATGCAGGTAGCCGAGCGATCGCTGCCCCATCTACTGATGCTATTCCTATCTTAAAATATCTTCGATTTTCAAGGCAATATGAAATTTTTCTATGGTAAACTCTGGAACTCTCTACCTGTGTCTGTATTTCCACCTGCCTATGACTTAAACTCTTTCAAAAGAGGAGTGTCAAGACACCTCTTACGTTAACTGGACCCTCCTTTTAGATTTTTCTGTTTTTCTTTTCTACTTTTCTTTTTAACAGGGCCTGGCAACCAGCGGGATTTTTTTTTTTCCAACACTGTGTTTGCCTTGGCCAGTGCCCTTGTAAAAAAAACAAAAGCCTCCCCTCCTCCCCAGTGCAACACTCACACAGCCTTCTTTCCTCCCCAGTGCAACACCCACACAGCCTTCCCTTCCCCTACTGCAACACTCACACACAGCCTTCTCTTCCTCCCAGTGCAACACCAACACACAGCCTTCCTCTCTCCCCAGTGCAACACTCACACACAGCCTTCTCTTCCTCCCAGTGCAACACTCACACACAGCCTTCTTCCTCCCAGTGCAACACCCACACAGCCTTCCCTCTCTCCCCAGTGCAACACTCACACACAGCCTTCTTCCTCCCCAGTGCAACACTCACACAGCCTTCTCTTCCTCCCAGTGCAACACCCACACACAGCCTTCCTTCCTCCCATGCAACACTCACACACAGCCTTCTTCCTCCCAGTGCAACACTCACACACAGCCTTCTCTTCCTCCCCAGTGCAACACTCACACACAGCCTTCTCTTCCTCCCCAGTGCAACACCAACACACAGCCTTCCCTCTCTCCCCAGTGCAACACTCACACACAGCCTTCTCTTCCTCCCCAGTGCAACACCCACACACAGCCTTCCCTCCCCCCAGTGCAACACTCACACACAGCCTTCCCCCCCCCAGTGCAACACTCACACAGCCTTCTCTTCCTCCCCAGTGCAACACCCACACACAGCCTTCCACCCCACCCCAATGCAACACTCACACAGCCTTCTTTTCCTCCCCAGTGCAACACCCACACACAGCCTTCCCTCCCCACTTGTGCAACACTCACACACAGCTTTCTCTTCCTCCCCAGTGCAACACTCACACACAGCCTTCTCTTCCCCCCGGTGCAACACTCACACACAGCCTTCTCTTCCTCCCCAGTGCAACACTCACACACAGCCTTCCCTTCCCCCCTGTGCAACACTCACACACAGCCTTCTCTTCCTCCCCAGTGCAACACTCACACACAGCCTTCCTTCCCCCCCAGTGCAACACTCACACAGCCTTCTTCCTCCCCAGTGCAACACTCACACAGCCTTCTTCCTCCCCAGTGCAACACTCACACACAGCCTTCCCTCCTCCCCAGTGCAACACTTACACAGCCTTCTCTTCCTCCCCAGTGCAACACACACACAGCCTTCTCTTCCTCCCCAGTGCAACACTCACAAACAGCCTTCCTCCTCCCCAGTGCAACACCCACACACAGCCTCCTTCCTCCCCAGTGCAACACCACACACAGCCTTCTCCTCCCCCAGTGCAACACCCACACACAGCCTTCCTTCCCTCCCCAGTGCAACACCCACACACAGCCTTCCCTCCCTCCCCAGTGCAACACCCACACACAGCCTTCCTCCTCCCAGTGCAACACCCACACACAGCCTTCCCTTCCTCCCCAATGAAACACCCACACAAAGCCTTCCCTAACTCCCCGGTGCAACACCCACACACAGCCTTCCTTCCCTCCCCAGTGCAACATCCACACACAGCCTTCCCTCCCCCCCAGAGCAACACCCACACACAACCTTCCCTCCCTACCCAGTGCAACATTCACACAGTCTTCTCTTCCTCCCCAGTGCAACACACACAGACAGCCTCCTCGCCCTCCCCAGTGCAACACTCACAGTCTTCTCTTCCTCCCCAGTGCAACACCCACAGACAGCCTCCCCTCCCTCCCCAGTGCAACACTCACACACAGCCTTCTCTTCCTTCCCAGTACAACACCCACAGACAGCCTCCCCTCCCTCCCCAGTGCAACACCCACACACAGCCTTCTCTCCCTCCACAGTGCAACACCCATACACTGCCTCCTCTCCCTCCCCAGTGCAACACTCACACAGTCTTCTCTTCCTCCCCAGTGCAACACCCACACACAGCCTTCCCTTCCTCCGCAGTGCAACACCCACACACAGCCTTCCCCCCTCCCCCCAGTGCAACACTCACACAGCCTTCTCTTCCTCCCCAGTGCAACAACCACATACAGCCTTCCCCCCCACCCCAATGCAACACTCACACAGCCTTCTCTTCCTCCCCAGTGCAACACTGACACACAGCCTTCCCTTCCTCCCCAGTGCAACACTCACACACAGCCTTCTCTTCCTCCCCAGTGCAACACTCACACACAGCCTTCCCTTCCCCCCCATGCAACACTCAAACACAGCCTTCCCTCCCTCCCCAGTGCAACACTTACACACAGCCTTCCCTCCCCTCCCCCCAGTGCAACACTCACACAGCCTTCTCTTCCTCCCCAGTGCAACACCCACACACAGCCTTCCCTCCCCCCCATTGCAACACTCACACGCAGCTTTCTCTTCCTCCCCAGTGAAACATTCACACACAGCCTTCTCTTCTGCCCCGTACAACACTCACACACAGCCTTCCCTTCCTCCCCAGTGCAACACTCACACACAGCCTTCCCTTCCCCCATGTGCAACACTCACACACAGCCTTCCCTTCCTCCCCAGTGCAACACTCACACACAGCCTTCCCTTCCCCCATGTGCAACACTCACACAGCCTTCTCTTCCTCCCCAGTGCAACACTCACACACAGCCTTCCCTTCCCTCCCATGCAACACTCACACACAGCCTTCTCTTCCTCCCCAGTGCAACACACACACACAGCCTTCCCTCCCTCCCCAGTGCAACACTCACACACAGCCTTCTCTTCCTCCCCAGTGCAACACTCACACACAGCCTTCCCTCCCTCCCCAGTGCAATACTTACACACAGCCTTTTCTTCCTCCCCAGTGCAATAATTACACACAGCCTTCTCTTCCTCCCCAGTGCAACACTCACAAATAGCCTTCCCTCCTCCCGGTGCAACACCCACACACAGCCTTCCTTCCCTCTCCAGTGCAACACCCACACACAGCCTTCCCTCCCTCCCCAATGCAACACCCACACACAGCCTTCCTTCCCTCCCCAGTGCAACACCCACACACAGCCTTCCCTCCCTCCCCGGTGCAACACCCAAACACAGCCTTCCCTCCCTCCCTGGTGCAACACCCACACACAGCCTTCCCTCCCTCCCCAATGAAACACCCACACAAAGCCTTCCCTCCCTCCCCGGTACAACACCCACACACAGCCTTCCTTCCTTCCCTCCCCAGTGCAACATCCACACACAGCCTTCCCTCCCCCCCCAGTGCAACACCCACACACAGCTTTCCCTCCCTCCCCAGTGCAACACTCACACAGTCTTCTCTTCCTCCCCAGTGCAACACCCACAGACAGCCTCCCCTCCCTCCCCAGTGCAACACTCACACACAGCCTTCTCTTCCTCCCCAGTGCAACACCCACAGACAGCCTCCCCTCCCTCCCCAGTGCAACACCCACACACAGCCTTCTCTCCCTCCACAGTGCAACACCCATACACAGCCTCCTCTCCCGCCCCAGTGCAACACCCACAGACAGCCTCCCCTCCCTCCCCAGTGCAACACTCACACAGTCTTCTCTTCCTCCCCAGTGCAACACCCACACACAGCCTCCTCTCCCTCCCCAGTGCAACACTCACACAGTCTTCTCTTCCTCCCCAGTGCAACACCCACAGACAGCCTCCCCTCCCTCCCCAGTGGAACACTCACACACAGCCTTCTCTTCCTCCCCAGTGCAACACCTACAGACAGCCTCCCCTCCCTCCCCAGTGCAACACCCACACACAGCCTCCTCTCCCTCCCCAGTGCAACACTCACACAGTCTTCTCTTTCTCCCCAGTGCAACACCCACACACAGCCTTCCCTCCCCCCACCAGTGCAACACCCACACAGTCTTCCCCCCTCCCCCAGTGCAACACTCACACAGCCTTCTTCCTCCCCAGTGGAACACCCACACACAGCCTTCCCCCCCACCCCAATGCAACACTCACACAGCCTTCTCTTCCTCCCCAGTGCAACACCCACACACAGCCTTCCCTTCCCCACCGTGTAACACTCACACACAGCCTTCTCTTCCTCCCCAGTGCAAAACCAACACACAGCCTTCCCTCTCTCCCCAGTGCAACACACACACAGCCTTCTCTTCCTCCCCAGTGCAACACTCACACACAGCCTTCTCTTCCTCCCCAGTGCAACACCCACACACCGCCTTCCCTTCCCCCTGTGCAACACTCACACACAGCCTTCTCTTCCTCCTCAGTGCAACACCCACACACAGCCTTCCCTCCCCCCCCCAGTGCAACACCCACACACAGCCTTCCCCCCTCCCCCCAGTGCAACACTCACACAGCCTCCTCTTCCTCCCCAGTGCAACACCCACACACAGCCTTCCCCCCACCCCAATGCAACACTCACACAGCCTTCTTCCTCCCCAGTGCAACACCCACACACAGCCTTCCCTTCCTCCCTGTGCAACACCCACACACAGCCTTCCTTCCCTCACCAGTGCAACACCCACACACAGCCTTCCCTCTCTCCCCGGTGCAACATCCACACACAGCCTTCCCTCCCTCCCCAATGCAACACTCACATACAGCCTTCCCTCCCTCCCCGGTGCAACACCCACACACAGCCTTCCCCCTCCCCAATGAAACACTCACACACAGCCTTCTCTTCCTCCCCATTGCAACACTCACACAGTCTTCTCTTCCTCCCCAGTGCAACCCTCACACATAGCCTTCCCTCCCTCCCCAGTGCAACACCCACACACAGCCATCCTTCCCTCCCCAATGCAACACTCACACAGCCTTCTCTTCCTCCCCAGTGCAACACTCACACACAGCCTTCTCTTCCTCCCCAGTGCAACACTCACACACAGCCTTTTCTTCCTCCCCAGTGCAACACTCACAATCTCGGCAGCATGCTCCTCGGTGGTGGCGCGGTGAATGGTTCCCTGAGAGCTGAGGTTACTTATGGCTGGAGACAAGGGTATAGTTTTGGCATCCTCTGACACCTCCTTCATTAGTTTGTCCTTGTAGTTGCGGCGGATGATAAAGAAGCAAGGGTTGCACACAAACCTGCGTGCCTTCAATTCAGGAGCAACGTGTCTTGCTAAGCCTAGTACCTGAGGAAGATAGGTGATATTAAAATATGGGTGTTTCTTTTTATCCATTTCACCATTTCAAAGTCTATCATAGTTGCAGACATACTCATACCACATCTCTCAGACACATTTTTAGTGCCCTCACTTCCCCATCTTGTCACTTTATATATTCAGATGGTTAATTTCCAAAGCACCCTCTCAATTGTTGTGCCATAATCCATTTTCAGTTTTCTGATCTGGAAGTAAAGGTTAGTACTTTAACCTCTCCTCAGATCCAAAAGACACTTTTCTTCATTTCAAGACTTTTGCAAATCCTGACCTGTTTCCCTTTCACAACATTACCTCTATATGCATATCACCATGTTTATCTAGCATTGTTCCCAGATACTCACTCACTTCCTCTATTCTCTTACCATCCCTAACTACTTCACCTTCTTAAATGGCACATTCGGCACATTCATTAAATAATATATTTTAAAATCACATCAATCAAGGAAAACACATACCATAAAACTAAATAATTCCTTTTAGATGCTTTGACAAAAAGATAAGCAAGCAATAGGACATACCTCCATCACTTGTGCAATGTCCATTTCATCATTGATTCTGTTCTTGAGGGAAAAGCGTTGATAAATGCGTCTCGGTCTCAAAATTGTTGTCACACATAAGGCAATGGGAAGAATGGTAAGCATTGGTGGCACGCTGCTGTTCTAGTCGTTTAGTTTTGGAGAGGGTGGTTGCAACAGTACTGGTGCTACTATCAGCAACAATGCCTGGCTTCTTGGTGCTCTGTTTCTGTGGCTGAGGCTTGCTTATGCCCCACTTACTCTCTCTCTTGGCATCCTTGGAGATCTTCAGCTTCAGTTTGCTTGGTTTGGATTTTTTCTTTTTCTTGCTTTGCTGCTGCTGCTGCTTCTTTGACTGCTTCTGTACCACTGCTGCTGCCTGTTGCTCCCGAAGGTACCTGAGTAGAATAGTATGACTTCAGCATCCTACAGTATCTGATAACAACAGCATATCCTTCCACATTGGTTCTAGCATACAGGAATTACAGGTCCTGGCTCAATATGCTGTATTCTGTAGATCTTAAGGCTTGATTCAGTCTTGTCTGCTCACAGTTCAGTCCAATATTGTTACATGCATTTCAATGGAAGCATTCACACTGGCGCTCATGCTCTGCTTTCACTCTGCTCTTGCTTAGCTCCCAATACATAAAAAAAAAAAAAAAAAAAAAAAAAAAACAGAGGAGAGCGGAGCAAGCACACCGGTGTGAACACAGTCCCACTCCGCTCCTGTCCTGTTGCCTTTCTAATGAAAACATGGATAATGAAAAGAAAACACAATGGGATCATGCAAAACCTAGGTAAATTATTATAAAACCACTTTTCCTTTTTCAGATATTCAATTTTTGATAGAATTTTCTCAAATGTTCCAATGTTCATTCTGAAGTGGCTGTCAAATTTACTCTCATCATCAATAAGACAAGAAAATAAAGTGTGGAATTCTCCTTCATTCTTCCTCTCCTGCAACAAGGGATGAACCCACCATCTTCTTTTCTTACTTTGTTTTCTTTCTTCTTCATCAAGTGCTATGGCTATTATTGCCAAATCGGCTCAAGAAAAGTCACACATGACTTCCAATGGTGTTGAGAGGGAGGAAATGATGGGAGCCACAGTGGAGCGAGAGCAGAGCGGATGTGTGAATGCACCAGGACTGTGACTGGAGCTAGACCGGAGTGATAATGTGAATCAAGCCTAAGGCTCCACTGGTTAATACAGCCACCATTAGACCTTTATAGAAACATTAACAACCTGCTTATCAACACAGAGCACACAAGCATATTGTTAAATCAACAAAAATTACAATCATACATACAAAACACACATCATCTCTGGATATCATCACCTGTGAAACAGGTCCCATAACACAGAAAAAAATGTGATCACATCAAACACCAGTGCTTCAATGGTGCAGTGGTTAATGCCCAGGGCTACAAATCCACAGCCTCCAGTTTAGATTTGGGGAGAGGCAATCAGTACTCAGCTCACAGTTCACCCAGTGGGGGACACAAATAATGAAAACCTGGACATCACAGAGGCCCCTGATCCCAGATATAGGATAAAACGATTTCAATTTAATGCAACTTGATATTCACGGATATAATTAAATAATACGATTTATTCAATTTATCGCAGGTTAATTTGACTTGATGTCATTGCACCTATGCTGCTTCAGGTGGGAACCATACCCGGCTGGAATCAAAGAAACTTAATGAGTGGAGTGACTTCTGGCTGTGAAATGGTATCTATGGACACATAGGGAGACATTGTTGCCATGGTAATGAGGTTGCTAGCAGGTTGCCAGTAAAACCACCTCCCCAATAGTTGTCACAGTCTTATATATACATTTATGTTTCTATTAGTTTTCTACAACCATTACCACCAAGAAAAGATTGTTTTGTGATGTGACGTTCAGCATCAGTCTCTCTGAACTGTCACTCAGTGCCATGGAGTCAAGATGATCTTCATGGCATGATTGTATATAAATATAAAGATATAATATCCATTACAACAAACAATAGAGGGGCAGAAACACAAGTATTGTGGTAAAATCAACACATGACATAAAGGGGGTCACAAAAAGAAATGGCTGCCACTGATCACAAATATATCCTCATCACCTGCTTTGTTTTCCATGTTCCATGCAAGATTTCACTTTGCGCATTACAAAACAATCCTTTCTTCGTTGTAAGGCTTGTAAAAAGCTAATAGAAATATTGTTTTGCGAACATAACTTTACACACACACACACACACACACACACATATATATATATATATATATATATACACACAGGCAACCCCCGCTTAACGAAGGGGTTACGTTCCTAAAAAAAACCTTCGTTAAGTGAAACTTTGTTAAGCGAACTGATTATAACAAGTTTAACCCCTGACTTGAACTTCCATTGAGAGTAAATAAAGCAAGAGTGCATCATAGTACAGTGAAAGGTTTAATGAAAGTAAAAATTATGAAGTTGAACATTTAGGCAGTTTAATTTGAGTCATTATAATGTACACAGATGTATGTATGTACGTAACTTTATAATGTTGATGATCTTAAATTTATGAAGGGAGGGAGAGTGGAGCGGGAAAGACACTAACTGGCAAACTGTGGAATGTAAACAAAGGGCGCATCATTGTATCACATACAAAACTTATGTACCACATTTCCACAAGGCTTTCCATTTTATCCATTATAGAGTCACGAGTTCAGGTGGTTCTTCTAGCTTGCAAGGAAGATATGGTCTCACCAGACTTCTAATAGAGTCTGCTGACTTGAAAATAGTAGAGACAGTAGATGGAATCAAGATGGTGGTGAGCAATGCTATTAGTTTTCTCGCCTCTCTTGTGTCTGTGAATATTCCAGCATCACTTTGAGAGTAAGAGACTTCTTGGTCTTCTTAACAACGCTAGGTGACATTGCAGGGCGTTTTGGTGGTAAGTTGAGTGAGGGAAGACGAGCTGCTGATGACGCTGTTATTGTTTTGAACATGGGGAGCAAGTGGTGCGTGTGTTGTCCAGGAGAGGCGCTGGTGTATTCAAAAGCCTGTCGGCTTGCGTGATATGGCGGTACTTTCAAACTTGGAAAAAATTACCTGGATAAAACTTCGTTAAAGCGAGTTTGGTGTTCATTAAACGAGCAGATGGTAGTAAAATGAAATCTTCGTTGTGTGAATCTTTGTTATGCGGGGGTTGCCTGTATATATATATATATACAGGCAACCCCTGATTAATGAACCTTCACACCACAAAATTTTGCTACAACGAACGTTTCCTTTTCCTACCATCTGCTCATATAACGAACACCAAACTCGCTTTAAGGAAATTTCATCCAGGTAATTTTTTCCAAGTTTGAAAGTCCCGCCGTATCACGCAAGACGACAGGCTTTTGAATACACCAGCGCCTCTCCTGGACAAAACGCGCACCGCTCACTCCCCTACCCTTCCCCGCTCTTTGTTCAAAACAATAACAGCGTCAGCAGCAGCTTGTCTTCCCTCGCTCAAGATGCCACCAAAACGCCCTGCAACCAGCCCTGCAATGTCGCCTAGTGTTGCTAAGACCAGGAAGTCTCTTACTCTCAAAGTGAAGCTGGATGTTATTCACAGATACAAGAGGTGAGAAAACTAATAGCATTGCTTGCCACCATGGCTTGACTCCATCTACTGTCTCTACTATTTTCAAGTCAGCAGACTCTATTAAGAAAGCTGGTAAGACCATATCTTCCTTGTAAGTTAAAAGAACCACTCGAACTCGTGACTCTGCAATGGATAAAATGAAAAGCCTTGTGGAAATATGGTACAGGGGATCCTCGTGATTCGACCGTTTGCTTCCTCTGTGTCTCTCTCCCCAGGCATTGTCCATGCAGGCCACGCTCCGCTGTTCCACCTCCTGCCTCCACACCACTTAGACCATTTCGTGCAAAGACACTTCCAGCCCCAGCCCAAAGAAGCACAATTTCTTGCCTTTCAAAGATAAGAAAGTGTGAGGCAGGTATAGCTCACAGTGTAGTTGCAGCGCAAATGGGTGTCTCTAGATCAACAGTATCATCAATTTGGAAGAACAGGGACAAGTACCGCGAGACTGCTGCAAGTGTTTTTATTTCCAAAAATGTACTGCAAAGCTCCCTAATGTGTTTAATAAAAAAAGTTAGATATAAATGAAGCCTTTAATAATACTGAATTAGTCTAAGTTAGTGTTTTTAGAGGTTATAGTGATGTTTTGGGGGTTCTAGGCTGGAGGTTGGGCCCTATCCCCGCTAATTCTTAAGCACAGGTAACTCTCGATTTATACGTGTTTAATTTACGTGTTTTTTTTATTACACACACACAAAAAAAAAAAAAAAAAAAAAATATATATATATATATATATATATAATTAATTTAATTTGTGCGATTGGTTTGGTTATACACAATTTGGCCCAACTGCATTTTCAAACTGAGTGCCAGATGCAATTTCAAACTGCGTGCCAGAGAGTTCCACAGCTGGCTGATAGGTGGGAGCTCCACTGCTCCTTCCTCTTCTCGTGCCTCATTTGCAGTCTGCCAGCACTGAGTACAGACAGAATCTCTTCAATCTGTCTATAATTCACCAAGATGGCCCCAAAACGTCCTATATCTTCTTCTGCATGTGGGGTTATTTTTGATAAGCGGATTTTTGATAAAGTGGAAAAGCTCAGAGGAAGATAATGACTGACTGTGGTGTGAGTGGTGAAGGCAGTGATGCAGTGAGTGTTGTGTTTATGTATTCTTTGTTTTGCTGTTTTCTCTTATTATTTCTTGCTTTTCCCTTTACTTTAAATACACTTCTAGTATTTAGAATGGTAAATAATAAAAACATTTAATTTAGCCAAATAAGTACGGTATTTTGTACGATTTTTTGGGACCACATCCCGCATCCCCCCTATTATCTATCATTTCTTATGAGAATTACATGTTTGTTTTACGCGAATTTTGATATACGTGATGCCTCTTGGGATGTATCTATCGTGTAAATCGAGTTACCTGTATCTTATGGGAAAATCTGCTTCACAATTTGAATAAACGCTGATTCGACCGATGAAAAACACCCCTAACCCCGTTGAATTGCGAGGATCCCCTGTATTTAAGTTTTGTATGAGGTACAATGATGTGCCTTTTGTTTACACTCCACAGGTTGCCGGCTACTGTCTTTCCTGCTCCACTCTCCCTCCCTTCATAAATTTAAGATCATCAACATTATAAAGTTACTTACATACAAACATTAGTGTACATTATAATGACTTAGTCTTAAATTAAACTGCTTAAATGTTTAACTTCATAATTTTTACTTTCATGAAACCTTTTACTGTACTATGATGCACTCTTGCTTTGTTTACTCTCAATGGAAGTTCAAGTCAGGGGTCAAACTTGTTATAATTGGTTCGCTTAACGAAAATTCACACGACGAACGTTTTTTTAGGAACGTAACCCGTTCGTTAAGTGGGGACTGCTTGTATGTGTATATATATAAATATATAAATATGTATATATATACAGGCAACCCCCGTTTAACGCAGGTTTACACAACGAAATTTCGCTACAACGAAGGTTTCAATTTACTACTATCTGCTCGTTTAACGAACACCAAACTCGCTTTAACGAAGTTTTATCCAGGTAATTTTTTTCCAAATTTGAAAGCCCCACCATATCACGCAAGCTGACAGGCTTTTGAATACACCAGGAGCTGCTGGTACTAAGGCCTGCCTCAGGAAAAATCCTGAGACCCCTATAGAATAAAGATCAAGATCAAGATCAAGCCTCTCGTGGACAACACGCACAACATTCACTCCCCAGTCAAAACATAACAGCGTCAGCAGCAGCTTGTCTTCCCTAGCTCAACTTACCACTAAAATGCCCTGGAATTGGCCTAGTGTTCGTAAGAAGACCAGGAAGTCTCTTACTCTCCAAATGAAGCTAGATATTATTCACAGACATGAGAGAGGCCAGAAAACTATAGCAGTGCTGGCCACTATCTTGACTCCATATTATACTGTCTCTATTTTCAAGTCAGCAGACTCTATTAAGAAGGCTGGTGAGGCTGTATCTTCCTCGCAAGCTAAAAGAACCACCTGAACTCGTGACTCTACAATGGATAAAATGGAAAGCCTTGTGGAAATGTGGTACATAAGTTTTGTATGCAGTACAATGATGCGCACTTTGTTTATATTCCACAGGTTGCCGGTTAGTGTCTTTCCCGTTTCACTCTTCCTCCCTTCATATAGTTAAGATCATCAACATTATAAAGTTACATACATACATACATTAGTGTACATTATAATGACTTAAATTAAACTACCTAAATGTTTAACTTCATAATTTTTACTTTCATTAAACCTTTTACTGTACTATGGTGCACTCTCGCTTTGCTTACTCTCAATGGAAGTTCAAATCAGGGGTTAAACTTGTTATAATCGGTTCGAATGAATGAAGTTTAACGGAGTGTTTTTAGGAACGTAACCCCTTCGTTAAACGTGGGTTGCCTATATATATATATATATATATATATATATATATATATATATATATATATATATATATATATATATAATATATGAGACCTCACTCCTCAATCTGGAGCTAACTGCCACTGTGAATGGATCGTTTCTGCCTTCTCACCTATTGTCCTATACTATGGTATTTAAGCATCTTTCAACCTCCTCAAAGGAAAATGATTCCAAGAAACCAAGGAAGACCATGATGATCTAAAAGAAGTTGGAAGTGTTAGATTGCTGTACTACAGAAGAAAATATCTCAATGATTGTCCATGCGATAGGACTGAGGGAGAGCATGTTGCATACCATCAAAGCTAACAAAATGAGGACATGAGTTTTTATTGTTTCCATGATGTATCAATAAATTTCTTTTTTTATGGTTTGAGTGACAAAATCCCCAAAATAGGTAGACTTTCCTGGTGGCCAGGAATGTAACCCCCCCCCCTCTATTACCATTGTTTTCTACAGAAAATTATATTTGAGTAATGTGATTGTGAATAATGCGATGTCTCCAGGAACGTAACTCTTGCATTAATGGAGAGTTGACTGGCTGAATATATATATACACTTCACTGAGCTATCAAAACAAACCCAGCCTTTCATTCCACTTATAACTCTATTCTGAATGAAGCGAGAGAGAGAGAGAGAGAGAGAGAGAGAGAGAGAGAGAGAGAGAGAGAGAGAGAGAGAGAGAGAGAGAGAGAGAGAGAAAATAGAGGCTGCACTGCTGTAGAGATTTGTTTACATTTCCTCCCTCTCCCCTCTGTGATAAGGTGGTAGGTGGAGATAGGATAAATTTGTTTTGTCTTTTCAGTTACATACACATGCATACTTTATCAATGCATGAAAACATATGAAATAACAGCAAAAGTTTATCTAGTGTTCTAACCTTGGAGACACACATATTCAGCTAATGATGGTAAATGATAGAGGAGGAGGAGGGAGGGAGGAAAGGATGCAGGCACCATTCACACGTAAACATACGAGTATAATATAAATTAAAACTGCACTTTTTTTAGACAATAAAAAAGGTCAGTAAATAGTGTGAAAATGATAAAAGAACAATCCCAGAGCATGAGATTGATCCATGGGAAACATGTAGATACTAGCTCAGTTGAGGCTAGAACAATGTGGCGAGCCACCGACTATAGCGGTAACATCCCCAATGCATGACTTATATCTCAAAATTTTACTCGTATCTCAAAAATTAAAAATGACCAAATGGTAGCTCATATCTCAAGGTACCACTGTACTGTGATGAAATGTGGTAAGTATGTCATGTACGAGAAACATGTTATCTTGCAGAGCTACATTTCTATCCTTACGAATCCACACACCTACACTATATATAAGCATTAAACAACGTCATCATTAAGCAACGTACATTTTCTAAGCATTTGGTGTAAAGTGATTGAGGCAACACCAGATGAGACACTCACCTATCATACTGCTCCACAATAAGCTCGTCACAGTCCCAACAAATGTAGCTGGTGTTCTTGGCTGCTTCTGGAATGCTCACCATCTGCAAGGCTTTGAGTGCTGTGATCACCTCCACATTGAACTCTCCTGAACCAAGTTTCTTGTAGAGGGGCTTTCCTTCCTCTGCTTCCCCACATACAACACACTCATCTGCCATAGTGTTTCTGCTTTTGATGGTGGTGGTGGTGCTGCAATATTTTCTCTCCCTTTCCTCTTCACTACTCCTCAAGGCCCTCTTGTCTACTGGCTTCACAATGTGCTACCTGTCAATATGAAAACATTTTCAACTTTTAAACCATGGCAGAGGAGAGGGAAGGGGAAAATTATGATGATGGTAATAATAATAATAATAATGATAAATAGTTTGTTAAACAATAACAAGCAGCTTGAGACCTAAAAATACACAAAATATTCACCTAAAAAATTACACACAGGCTATGGTGTCTGTGTGCATGTATACATAGGTCGCTGCAACAATGAAAATAAATTGATAAATTAACAACAAGAAAATAATTATCAGATAACTGATAACCTGATATTGTTATGGAGATAACGTGTGTGTACTGTATATGTAGTGGTACCCAGGTCTATGTCCTTAATACACTCCACACACAATCAACCATCCACCTGGAGACAGTTCTTGCCCATCAGTGGGCACTCAGGGACACTCTTACAAGCTGTCCCCAATGTACCACAACCTGGAACCAAGAAACACATTTATCTTCCAGAGATGCTTCTTTGGAATTCTCTGCCTGCTCAACTCACCTAAACAGTCTTGTTAGTCCTTTAAATGGTTGCTACATGGTGCTTGGTGAAACCTGATTTTTAAATATGATGAACAATTACCTACATTTTGTATCCAAATGCTTTATATGGTGCACTATCCAGTCATTACCTACTTAGCCTATTGCAAATTATTTACATCTTGGTCTGTTACACTAGCAGCTCTGGGTTCCCCTCTAGTTCTATCAACTTTATACTTATTTGTGCTACACTTTAATTAATCAAGGGAGCCAACCAGGTAAGCCCCAGACACAGACTACTTCATAACACTGCCCGCCAAGCCAGTCTGTACCGTGACGCAATATTGGCTCAGGCAACATCAGCCCCACACATACACACACTGGCCAACACTGCTGCTGCTGCTGCGACACATTAACGTTTCGTCGTCATCTCTCCACTTTTTTTTTCCATAAGTGTTTAGTGGGAGCTACCAAGACATTCACGACTCCCGCGATAGTTTAACAAAGGCTGCATTATCAGCTGGAGAAACACTTCTCAAGAATTGCCTAATTATATCAGCCTTTACCAAAATAACTGGGACGACAGCAACGAGTGTGCGGAGGCAGCGAGTGAGCAGGTAAGGTGCCGCTGTCCACCATGATGGGCGCTGCCTGCTGCCTGGCCCCTCACTGCCTCTACCAGACTTCTCGCCCCACCGCACCGCCCCTATGGTCCTCATGCCCCTTATACCATCACCATCAGGACCGCTACATTCAGGCTGCTCTGCTACCACATTGACTCACCATGACATGCCCGAGGATAGAAGCAAGTGGCGTAAAGGTGAAGGCAAGAGGCCATCACGCGCACAGCCATAACAAATATAAGTTGATTGCTACTCTTCGTCGCTCTGCTGCTTTTAGTACCGACTCATTCCCGGGATGTCTTACATTTTGCACCCAGTTCTTATTACACTCGATTAATTTGTATTATAAGCAATGTATTACACGAAGAAGATGGAATCTGCCAGCTTCTCTCTCAAAATTATATGAATGTGACCAACAATTGTCACATACACATTATTGCTCTTACAACTTGCTTATTTGTGTACAGTAGGTAAATCATTTGATCCATTAATCCTATGGTGAGTGAGAGGCTGGTAGCCTCCACTCTATTAATTTGTTGCATTCTTCATGATATACAAGTATAATCATTATTGAAAGTTGGTATAGTATCACCCTTGTTCACTTTCTAAGTCTGGCAACAACATATTACGTCACGACCAGAATCATGTTACAATAACAATTTCATATGAAACTAAAATGTTAGATTGTTCTCTCACCTGGTGGGTCCTTCCCGGAACCCATTTCATTAACACATATACCAAATGGAAGCAGCACTCTGCTGATGCACAGCCTCTCTAACATGCCATAACCATATAGGAATCGATATACATGAATAGACAAGAGCTGGAATTGTGCATTATAAGCAGCAAAAACTATACGTACGAGGGTAGTTTGGAGATCAAAGTTTTGTGCCAGACTCTACCAGAAGCTTTTGATATGTCTAAGGCAACAGCAAAAGTTTCACCAAAATATCTAAATGAGTATGACCAAGACTCAGTAAGGAAAGCAAGTAGCTAGTTTTGCCGATGAGAGAGAGAGAGAGATCATTCACTCATTGCTCTCCAACCACACAGACCAACACTGACTGACCTAGTCGGCTCCACCAAACCCCAACCTGGTCTTCAAAAGTTCAAAATCATCAACCTCACAAGACCTTCCTACACAGTTCCAACCAGCTTCACCGTATCTAATCTGAAACTGAAACTGCAGCTGCACCATTGGGGCATTAGAGGTTGTGACTCGATCACTGCCTGCACCGCCCCAACAAATAATCATGAGAGAGAGAGAGAGAGAGAGAGAGGAGTAACCCGTCGATTCAGCAGAACAAAGTCAAGCCACATATTAATACAAAATCCCTAAATAGGTGAGCCTCTTAAGTAGCCCATGGTCACCTTCACACAAACCACACTGCCTCTGTGTACCTACCTGTCTTGGGTCGCCATGACAAACTGTCATGAGAGAGAGAGAGAGAGAGAGAGAGAGAGAGAGAGAGAGAGAGAGAGAGAGAGAGAGAGAGAGAAAAAAAAACCTAGAAAAATAAATAAATAAATAAAATGAAAGCAAGAAAGATGACATGAATGAATGGCTACACTTACATTGATGACAGCGGAATGACGATCAAGATGACTGATGGTGACATACACACACCTAGGCAGAGCTGGAAAAGATATCTCATAATTAAGTTCCGCTAGTGCTCCTACGCTCTTTCAGGCCAGACACTTCCCCTATCACTCATCCCCTCATTTCTGGGGAGTTACCGAAGCGCTCGCGCTCCCACTCGCGCTTGCAGTCTTCGTTCGCACTCCTACTTCCGCTCAAGCTTCTGCTCTCCGCTTCTACTTCCGCTCTCCACTCACTTGCACTCTCCGCTCCCATATCCGCTCGCACTCTCGCTCTCCACTCCAATCCCGCACTTGCGCTCAAGCTTGTGCTCCCCGCTCCCACTTCCCGTTAGAGCTCCTCACTCGCACTCTCCGCTCACACACACACACACACACACACACGGCCCGGTAGCTCAGTGGTTAGAGCGCTGGCTTCACAAGCCAGAGGACCGGGATTCGATTCCCCGGCCGGGTGGAGATATTTGGGTGTGTCTCCTTTCACGTGTAGCCCCTGTTCACCTAGCAGTGAGTAGGTACGGGATGTAAATCGAGGAGTTGTGACCTTGTTGTCCCGGTGTGTGGTGTGTGTCTGGTCTCAGACCTATCCCAAGATCGGAAATAATGAGCTCTGAGCTCGTTCCGTAGGGTAACGTCTGGCTGTCTCGTCAGAGACTGCAGCAGATCAAACAGTGAATTACACCAGTGGGTGGAGGAGTCAACAAGGTAAAAGGGGGATGAAGAACCATCGTTGCTTGACCTAATTTTCACAAAGAAACCAGAGTCCCCTCAAATCATACAATAGCTTAGTCCAATGGAGAAAAGTGATCATGTGACATTAGAGATGCAAATGCAGGAGGAAGATGAGATAAGTTACAGAAAGGACTATAAAGGAGAGATTAAATTATGCAAGAGCAGATTTTGAAAAAAATCAAGGAGTTATTTTGCTGATATTGATTGGAGTAATATTATGTGCAGAAAGACTGTACAAGAGAAGTATGATGTATTCTTACAGAAATACAATGAAGGAGTAAAAAAAGTTTGTTCCTGTTTATAGAGTTCAGAAAAAAATACATGCTTGGTACAATACTAGATGCATTCAAGCAAAAAAGACAAAAGATAAAGCATGGAAGAAACTCTTAAAGCAGGAAAATGACTATAACAGACGGCAGTACAAAGATGCTAGAAATGAATATATTAAGAGTAAGCAGAGAGGATGAAAGGAAGTTTGAGAAAGATGTAGTGGATAAAAGCAAAGATGAACCCAAACTTTTCTACAAGCTTATAAGCGGCAAAACAAAGAATAGAGAAACAATTGAAAACAAATAATTAAAGAAGGGAAGATATACCAAACAGAAAATGGAAATGTGTGAAATAATGAATGAGAGCTTCAAAACGGTATTCACTGCAGATGATGATTTCACAGAACCTAATAGGACATTGGATTGCCAAGGATTACAGGAGATTGCAGTGCACAAAGAGGATATTGGAAGATTACTGGATAAGTTGGAAGTCAGAAAAGCAATGGGGCCAGATGGTGTATCAGGCTGGGTGTTAAAAGAGTGTAAAGAGCAATTACTGGATCCAATTTGAGAAATAATTAAAAGTTCAATAAATGAAGGGAAAGTTCCACTAGAGTGGAAGAAAGCCAACGTTATACCGATATTTAAAGGAGGAAAGGTAACTGAGCCACTAAACTACAGACCAGTGTCACTTACAAGTGTCGTAGGGAAGTTATGCGAAGTAATTATCAAAGAAAAATGGGTTAAATTTCTAGAAGAGGAGCAAGTCATATTGAACAGACAATTTGGGTTCAGGACAGGGCAGTCACGTGTATCAAACTTATTAAGCTTCTACTTGAGAGTTATTGCAAGACTTGAAAACAGAGATGGATGGATAGACACAGTATACTGGACATTAAAAAGGCTTTTGAAAAAGTACCGTACAGAAGACTTCTTTGGAAACTAAAGTAGTACATATAGGAAGACTGCATGGAACCTTGCTTGAATGGACAAGAGATTATTTGAAGGATAAGGAAATAAGAACTGTGATTAGAGATACCTACTCATCTTTGGGTAAAGTAACTAGCGAAGTGCCACAAGGATCAGTGTTAGCCCCCATTATGTTTCAAGTTTATGTAAACGACATTCACATTGGGATAAACAGTTATATAAATTTATTCGCTGATGATGCAAAGTTGCTAAGAGTTATCAAAACCAAATCTGTCTGCCGTTGCAGGAAGATTTAAACAAGACCTATGAATGGAGCAAGAAGTGGAAATTGGAGTTTAATGCCAAGAAATGCCACATAATGGAACTAGGAAAGAGTAAGAGAAGACCAGTATGGAACTATTTGATGGGAGAGGAGCAAATAATGAAGACTAAAGAGGAAAAAGATCTTGGAGTGACCATACAAGAAAATCTAAGCCCTGATAAACAAATAAGCAAGATATTTGTACTATCTTATAAGATGTTGATTAATATAAGAGAGGCATTTCATTACATGGACAAAGATATGATAAAAAAAATCATCACAAGCATGATATGCCCAAGGCTGGAATATGCAGCAGTGGTATGGTCTCCGAGCTCTAAAAAGGATATGAGAAAATTGGAAAGGATACAGAAGATTGCTACAAAGATGGTACTGGAATTAAAGGACCTCACATATGAAGAATGACTTTAGGAAATAGGACTGCCAACCTTACAAGATAGAAGAGAACGTGGGGACCTAATAACAATTTTAAGATAAAGAAACATATTGAAAAGATAGACAAAGAAGACCTGGTGCCGTTGACGAAAGAAGATGGAAGGACAAAAGGACATGAAAAGAAGATCAGGATGAGGCAGTGTGTGAAGGATATTGATTGATTGATTGATACATTTATTGTTGAATTAATAAATAATTACAACAAAGGAGGAGGATGGGCCTTGCCACCCACCCCCTGGGCAAAGACTTAAGGTTAAAGTATCACAAAAATAACTCTAGACAGTATACACAACAAGAATACAAGTATTTCAATAAATAAATACACATATTGCACACCTTATTGCCTAAGACATCCTACAGTCTGGGAGCAAACTGAGGATATTCCCTGAGTATTTCCCTGAGGGTGGCAGAGTCTAGGAGATGGTCAATGAGGCTGTACAAGTCATGCTGACCTTGTGGCCTAAATTTAGCAATGAGAGGACATTCCAGGATATAGTGATGCAGAGTGTGTCCCCTTGGTGTAGCACACAGCACACAACACACACCAGGAGAATCACTGACTTCCCAAAAGTATTTGTAGCCTAATCTGAGCCTGATTGCCACCCTGTCATGTGATGCAGTGTGTCTCCCGTAGGTGTAAGCACAGCTCAAGAAGACATGTGCATAGTGAAGACTAGTGCTACTGCCTCTATAGCAACAAAGCTCCAACTGATCACTAATGCTACTTTGTACAAAGTCCTTAATGCTACTCTTAACATAACCCAGAGTGTACTCAGTGCCAGGGTCCACTGTGTCATCTTGTAGGGCACACTGAGCAAGGTGGTCTGCTTTTTCATTTAGCGGGATACCCACATGAGAGGGTATCCAGATGAAATGGACCGTGGCACCAGCACCTTCTAGGGCGTGGATGAGATCAAGACACTTATTAACTAGATCACAGTCCATGGGGGAGGTGGATTGAAGGGCGTACAATGCAGCCTGACTGTCAATAAAGAAATATACATTCTTATGGAGAGGCGCCACAATGTGGAGCGCCTCCAGTACAGCATACAGTTGTTCTGTTCTAGTGGAAGACATGGGTGCAGGGAGCCACCTGGAAACCTCAGTGTCAGTGTAGAGACTGGCAGAGATGTAGTCACGGATGAACAGCCCACATCCAGACCTCCTGCCATTGACTGACCTATCACAATAAACATAAATAGCCTGAACGTGTGGGTACTTGGACAATTTAGTCATAAACATGTCTTGCAGCACATGAGGGAGCCAGTCACTCTTGGGCTGATGCAGTGAGTGAATATCAACACTGACACGGTGAGGGTTCCAGGCAGGTTGCAGCGGTGACATAACAACGTTAATACAAGCCTCGGCTACACCTACACTTGTCAGTATTCCCAAGATCTTCCTGAGGTATGGTGTTGTAGGAGTGTGAGGATCATGATACATGGGGGTCAGTGATCCCTTTAGAGAGTCAGAGCCTGTGCATTGCATCCAACTAATTGTGCGACAAGTAATTTCCTGTACCCTACACATAATACTCGGCAGGTGCAGTTCAGCTCTGAGGACTTCAATCCGTGCAGTCCTAGGCATCCCAAGATTATCTGTATGGCTTCATTCTGTACAAGCTCCAATGTGAAGGAGTTGAGTGGCACTAAACTGTATTAAAACAGGGGCAGCATAATCAATAAGAGACCGTATGACAGATATATAGAACATTCTTAGGACTGAAATGCCAGCCTCCAGGCCCCTGTTGGCTAGCAGCTGAAGTGGTGCTAGCCGTGGCAGACAGAGGTCTCGAACATAGTAGATGGCTTAAAGAGACTTCCTGAAGCTCATCTGAACACCCAGGTACTTGTGTATATGAACTCTAGGGATGAGAATGTTATTTATAGTGGGCAGCCGAGAGACCTTCCCTCTAGCTTGAAATTTTGTTTTACATTCATTAATCACTAGTCCCATTTGGACACAACGCTGCCAGTTGTGACAAAGCAACCTGGAGAATCCTGGGTGTGGAGCATTAGAGGAGTATGTCATCAGCAGAGATGAGGACCTGGGTGCCCTGCGGAAAGGAACAGCGCGCAATTTTGTCCATTAAAACATTGAAAAGCATTGGACTAAGGATTCCACCCTGTGGTGTTCCAAGCTCAAAAACTTCCTCAGTGGAGACTGCACCTTGAAACCAAACCTGTGCTGTTCTATTGTACAAATAGTCCCTGATCCATCCTAATAATCTACCTTTGACAGCTTTGAGAATGAGTTCCTCCATAATAACATCTTTGTTGGCCCTGTCGAAGGCACCCTTGAGATTAACAAAGCTCTGCAGGTAGCATCTTTATTTATAAGACACTCAACAAAACAATGACTTGTAGAGTGACCTTTTAGGAAGCCATGTACATTGCCAGAGAGTACATGGCCCACCTTGTATATAAGTCTGTTCAATATTATCCGTTCCATCAAGGAAGGTGGTGAGCGTGGGATCGGGCAGACGTCCATGCGTAGGTTCGAATCCCACCACATACAGCCTTAAAACACTTTGCCATTTGTCAAGTGGTTTAAAGTTACCTACATGTCACCATGATACCCAGGTTCTAGGTGGTTATACTCAAGATGAGCTTGGGTGGTGATATGGGCCCTAATATGGGTACCACTATAAGTAAAATTGCCTGCGCAACTAATGGGCGGAAGCTGAACAGCGCTTCCCATACACTCTTCAAGTGTGCCTACAGGCGCTATAGGCCTTACCGTAAAAAAAAAAGAAAAAAATCTTACACAGACAGCTGGTGAGAGAAATAGGGCGAAAGGTGCCATCACCTTTGGGTATTGGGATGACGATGGCTGTTTTCCAAGAGCGGGGAAGCTTGCCTGCAGTGAAAGACATGTTAAATAAATCTAATATAGGATTGTCTACCTTTACCTCAAGGAGAGCATTGAAGATATCATAGGTGATGCCATCCTTGCCAGGAGCTGTTGACTTGCCCAACTTGACTACCGAGAGGAGTTCGTCATGCGTGATAGGCACACAGGTGTCGTCCAGCAGAGGAACACTGTGGCAAAGCAACGCCATCCTTCATGGTCTTTGCTGATCAAGCGCCTCCTGGTGTTCCACAGGAAGGCCAGAGAAGGATGAGGCTTCCTTCCACTGCAAGACGAGTTCTCGTGCCCTGCCTGCAGGATCAGGGTCACACACCTGCCGTCTGGACTTGCCCCGGACGCTGTTGACATGGTGCCATACCTTCCGAAGGGACTGGGTCCTGCACACCTTGTCCAGGAAGGAGACCCAGTACTTCTTCCTTTCCTGCTGCCGCAGATCCGTGAGGTAACCATGGCATCCCGTGACTCTGTGTCTGCTGGGTTGAGCTGCCAACGTCTCTGGTAGGCAGCGAGCATCTGTTGGCAGTTCAGAATGACAGGGTCGGTAGTGTAAGTCCAGCGGCGTGGAGCATGGGCCCTTGCTGGAACCCTTGGAGTCGCGATGAATCCCTCAAAGGTGTGCAGGAGTCCATCGTACAGTGCCTCTGCATCAGCAAAGGAGCCCTTCATGGCAGCGTACCATGCCACCACATGGACGACGAGGTCCGTCATCCTGGATGGTGGCACCATCAAGCGCTTCCTGGGCACTGCCGGGGCGGACTGCACCGGGAGGGTCGTCTCCAGGGCGAAGTGGTCGCTCAGCAATGACCTGACAAGATAAGTTTGGGCAGTATATGTTGGCATATTGATGAGGGCTACATAATCAAGTCTGCCTCCTTGAACATGTGTGAGTGTGTGATCCCCAGTAAGTACAGCTGTATCTGTGGTGTCAAGGAAAGCCTTCCAGCGCACAGCATTGGCATTGGTGGTGAGGTGGCTTCCTAATTCCTTATGCCTGGCATTAAGGTCACCCATGATAACACTTTGCTCTTCAAGAACATATTCAGGAAAATTTGCAATATTTAAGGCACCAGCATGAATGTACATGTTTACAAAGTAAATAATTTCACCCACAGTGTGCAAGTAAACAGTAATAAATTCAATACCCTCAGTGACCCCCATTTCCATGAAGTTAACTGGAATCCCATGTTTAATGTAAGTGGCCATCCCCGACTACTGCCGTCACCACAACTGAGGGTGTGGGAGGCATAACCCGCAGCTCAGGCACCCTTGGCCCTACCTCCTGTAAGGCAATAATGTCAGGCTTATGGAGAAGGACATGAGAGTGTAAGTCAGTGAAACAGGCATGTAGACCATTGACATTCCATGTTAGGGTGCGGAAAGTCTTACCGTTCATCGCGATGGTGTTGCATCTGTGTCTTCAGGCCATCCACTTCCTGTGTCAGGCGAGACATCTGCTCCATCAGCATCTGCATGGCTGCCATCAGATGTCCCTGGTTTGGCTCGGGGCTGGCAGTCTTCAGGGGTCCCTGGTTCAGCTTGGGGCTGGCAGTCCGGGTTGGGATTGGGCTGTAGCACCGCTTCTTCTTTTGGCTGACCAGTGTCCATTCACCTGCATTATCCTCCTCACAGTCTGCCACAGGTGACTTGCTCTCTGAAGCAGGGGGAGCAGGGGCCATCCCTGAGAGGCTCCGGGCTGTCGTGTGGCTCCCTTGACTGGCTTGGCGGAGGTATCCATCCTTGGTGTGGGTGCAGCAGCAGTTGCACATTGCCCTGCGGCCTTGTCCTTTTTCGTGGGTGGGTTGCACAGGCTATGCTGACACACGGCACTCTCTCCTTGGCCCTGTTGAACCCCGCTGGCTAGGGATGGGGTTGGGGCCACAGTGGAGGTCTCACTGCATACTATGTGCTGCTGGTTCTTGAAGGCGGCAAACTCGGTACTAAGACCAGAGACTGTTGCAGTCAGATTGTCCACTTTGGCGGCTAGTGCACTCACCACCGCCATTAGCTGCTGGGTAGCGTCGGTGCCAGGCAGTTCCTGAGTGATGCCTGCCTGGGACACTGTGTCTAGAGGCACAGGGGGCACTGTAGCAGTGCGCTGCGGCAAAGGTGGGAACACAGCAGGTGTGGTTGAAGTGCCAGCGATGGGGGAAGGAAGGCTGGGACAGGTGAGGGGCAGCGGCCGAGAAAGAGGGCTTCGTCGCCCATGCGTTGGTCTGAGGAGGTGGAGCCTGGTGGAACACAAGCCTGGGCCGATTCACCTCATCCGTGGCAGGCTCCCTTTGGGGCCGAGGCCTGACAGTGCAGAGGGTGGAGTGGGCGTTGTGGTCACCCCCATAATTGCAGGAGTGAGGAGGGATTTTGGTGCCCTCCTTGATCTTATCCAGGCACTGTGCTGACTTATGGGAGCCAGCACAGTACCTGTGGCGAGGGGCAGACTGGCAGCGCCACTCCTTGTGTCCCCAGCGACTACAGTGGCGGCACAGGTCAGGTTCAGAAAGGCAATTATGGTAGGTTACGTCAGTTATTAGTAGAGGTAAACTGGGAAGATAGTTTTTGAAATAAAACTGCACAGGAGATGTGGGATATTTTTAAGATTGTAGTAAATGGTATAGTGATGCAGTGTATCCCTTACAAAGATATAAGGCAGAGAAACAGGAAGCCATTATGGTGGACTCACGAGATAGGTAGACAGATCAGAGAGAAGAAGAGGGCATATAGAGAGTTGCAGAAAAGTGGGGAAGATGTAGATTTGATTAGGTACAGACAGGTCAGAGATGATTTGAGTAAGGTTATAAAAAAAAGTAAAAGGCAGGCAGAGATAAAACTAGCTAGAGCTGGGAGTAAAGATCCCAAAAATTATATAGTTATTACAAGGTCAGTGATAAAAGAAATAAGGATAGGATTGGACCACTCAGAAAAGATGGTGTAGTAGTGGATCAAAATGAAGACATAGTAGAATTATTGAATGAACAATTTTCTTCAGTATTTACTAGGGAAAGAATAGGAAATCCTGTTACAAACAGTGCAACGAGTAGTTTAAGAGCTTTAGAAAATATTGATATAAAACCGGGAATTATTAGGAAATTTATTCTTGAACTAGACGATAGGAAAGCTAGTGGTCCTGATGAGCTACATGCCAGAGTACTTAGGGAGGGTGTAGACAGTATTTCTGAAGCACTTAAGTTAATCTTTGAAAGATCACTTAGGTTTGCTGAGATACCACAGGACTGGAAGTTAGCTAATGTTACTCCAATATTTAAAAAAGGTAGGAAGGATGATGCGAATAATTATAGACCGATCAGTTTAACTAGTATAGTATGTAAGATACTAGAGAAAATCATTAAGGGTAGTATTTGGGAGCATTTAAATGAGAATAGATTAATTAGAGATACCCAACATGGCTTTAGATCAGGGAGATCCTGTCTTACAAATTTGCTCGATATCTTAGAATATATTACCAAAGAGTTAGATGATGGAAATTGCATAGATGTTATATATCTAGATTTTAGCAAGGTGTTTGATAAGGTACCACATAGGAGGCTAGTGTACAAATTGAGACTACATGGGATAGGGGGTAGGTTAGTTGATTGGATTAGTGAATGGCTTTCTGATAGGAAACAGAGAGTAGTATTAAATGGGGCAATGTCTGAGTGGAAGGAAGTGGTTAGTGGGGTACCCCCAAGGATCAGTGCTAGGACCTCTTCTTTTCTTGGTGTACATTAATGATTTAGATATAGGAATTAGTAGTAAAGTATCAAAGTTTGCAGATGATACTAAGATAGCATGTGCAGTACAGGGTGAAAAGGACAATTACAGAATACAACGAGACCTGGACAGGCTGATAGCATGGGCAGACAGGTGGCAGATGGAGTTTAATTCTAAAAAGTGTCAGGTTATGCATTTAGGTAAAGACAACACAAACTTTAGCTATGAGATGGAGGGATGTTGGCTAGAGGCAGTAGAGGAAGGAAAGGATTTAGGAGTAGTGATAGACAGGACTATGAAATTTTCAAAGCAATGTTTAGAAGCAAGAAATAGGACAAATAGGATCCTGGGCTTTATAAATAGAAATGTTAGTTATAAAAGTAAGGAAGTGGTGCGTAGCTTATATAATTCCTATGTTAGGCCCCATTTAGAGTATTGCATACAGGCCTGGTCACCCCATTATAGGCAGGATATCAACATGTTAGAAGCAGTTCAGAGAAGAGCAACTAGGATGATACCAGCATTAAAGCGCCTGGAGTATAGAGATAGATTAAAGGAATTAAACATGTTTTCATTTGAGAGGAGATGTATAAGAGGGGATATGATAGTTATTTAAAATGTTCTCAGATACAAACTACATAGATGTGAGATCTTTCTTTACCTTAGAGGAGGGAAATAGGACTAGAAATCATGGCAGGAGGATTAGAAAGCAAGGCTGCAGGTTAGATAGAAGAAAATATTTCTTTAGTCATAGGGTGGTAGACTTCTGGAATGTATTGCCAGAGAGGGTTGTAAATAGCACTAGTTTGACAATGTTTAAAAACAGATTAGATAAGCAATTAAATTTATTAGATTTATAATTATGTATAGCGCTGCATGATAGTTTTTATAAGAAATTTACTATAGTTAAACAAGACATGATCCCCATGTATGGGGATCACAGATTGTAGAGGATTTCGCTGCAGGACTTAGCCCTGTTAATGGGCCAAATATTTAGAATTAGTATATAATGTATTGTGTACTCGTAAGTGTATCTTTAAGTACTGATGACGAGGTCGCTGTGCGACTGATACAGGATAACCTAGATTGGCCCTGGTGGCCCTTTGTTATCCTATTATTTATGTTATGTTATGTTATGTTATGTTCAGGTGTATACCGCTCCACACGCCGACGTCCAAGGCCCAGGAGATGCACCTCACTGGGGACCTTAAATGTCACCACTCCCAACAGTTGGGGCCTAGGCATCTGCCCCACCATCCTCCTCTTCAGCCCATGGAATCCAGCTGGTACCTCTATCAGGTTGACATTGATGTGGGTCGCCACTCCATGGATAATAACAGGGTGAGTGCCCTCCTCGCCAGGGCACTCCATAACCAGGCCCAGAAAGCCCTCGCTCAACAGGGTGGCGTAAAAGAAGGAGTCAGTACTGACCGTTATATAGGGCTGGTTCCGTCCCTCCTTGTAGAGTGGCTGCAGGTCTGGGTGTTGTTTCAGCAGGGCAGCAAACCAGATGAAAAGCTCACTGGCTGTCTTCCCATGGCCAGCAGGGAAGAACAGACGACGCCTTTGTCTACGGTCCGAGGTGGCCGGGGCAGGTACATCTCGACAGGGAATCTGGTCAGCAGCAGCATTTTCCTGGTGTGTTTCCTTGCCAGATGGTGGAGGACGAGGCTCCTCAACAATCTCCATGTCCTCTAGGGCTGCTACGCCTACCTCCACCTCAACAGTGCCTGCGACGAGCATAGTCCTTTGTGCTGGGCTCACGTGGGTAGCAGCAGGCTTTGTGGCGGGGGGCACCACCAAACCCAGGCATGGACGCTTATTTTCTGTCTTCTTCTGGCTTATTTCTGGCTGGCAAAACGGGCCTAGACCTCCCTCAGTAGCCACTGAGTAGGCGTGTTCACTCCAAATCACTTCTGATTTTCTCTTGTAGGGGCTACAACTCATGTAAATACGGAGAGTGATAATTATGACGTCCTTCCGCCTCAACGGGGAGGACGCAACTGTGTGTGAAGGATATTGGAAAATACAGTTTTCCACAAAGAACGGTGGAAAAATGGAATGCATTGGATAATGTAATTGTTACAGCACATAGTGTGCATAACTTTAAAGAAAAACTAGATTGTGAAGACAACTAGTGGTTAAACTATCAGCTTGTTACTTTAAAGGTAACAAGGCCAGAAACTATTGGGTTACTTTGAAACTATCTTCTTTCTTATTGATGGTTGTTTTGCTTATTGATGGTCGTTTCGTTATGCTATCTCTTTGCTTCACATTTCAGATCTTCGAGGTACCGTCTCCTGCGCTGAATTCCGGCTTCCGACCTGACGCCTGGGCGACGAGACCGAGGGAAGGCAGATTTTCCTGAGCTCTGGGTGAGTGAACACTACCTAGACTCACCTCTGCCTCCAGAAGTATTCTCCCGTGAAGCCCTGCTCACCGCTCGCTTTGGGGACCTGAGCCAGTCTCCTGGCAGCCGTGTCTAGCCAGCCTGAGTCCAGACCCGCCTTTGGATGAACCACCATACTACTTGGGCTTGCTGGTGGTTCTGCATCTACCTCCTTCTTCAATCCTGGTCATCGCTGGATACCGCTCTACCTATTCTCCACCCCTACACCCTGCTCCATTCCTCGTCCTCTCCTTGGGATCTTGTACCCGTGTGCTGCCATGGACGGCCGTGTGTGAAGTGGATGGGCGTGGTACCAGCGCTGGAACAGCTACCTCTCTAAGTGGCGACCAACGTCCATATAGTTCAAGTGTGTGTTGGAGAAGGAGTGCTCTTCTTTCATTAAAGTGGTGCTTTGTTATTGTGCCTGTGTTTTCTCCACTCTCTGCGGCTCTGGTAGAGAAGGCCACATCCCTGGTTTTTAGTGGAAGAAGACAGTGTTTATTTCCATCTCTTGAGTTACCTGCCTCAAGCTTCCACAAGTGGCGACCTCGCCAGGATTGTGCCTTCTCGACCCTCTGTTGTGGAGTGCTAACAGTCATCGTTGGGGAACAGGTAGTGTTACCTTCCCCGGCTCATTGTCCAAGGCTCGGAAGTGAGTATTTTTTTGACTGTTGGTTTGTGAGGGCTTGTTTCTGATCAGTTGCGTCTTTAAAGACTCTGGTTGGTTAAAGTCCTTTTGTGTTGTCAGGTGCGGAGTTTTCTCCTCTGACGTATGTATTTTTTCTCTATTGCTTCCTTGGGCGTCCTTTATTCACGGATTATTTTGTTTCCTTTGCTGTGTTTTCTTGGTGTTGTGTTCATCTTGTCTTCTATCAAGGAGCTAGTTGAGTTGGGAAGAGAAATGGGACTCGAGAGTGACGAGCTACGTGAGTTTGTTTCTACTCAGCAAGCGTTGCAACGAGACGAACGAGAAAATAAACAAGAAAGAGAGAGTGAAGAGAGGAAAGAGAAGGAAAAGGAAAGAGAACATGCCTTTGCCATGTCCGAATTAAAGCTGAAGCTGTCACTGCAAGAACAAGGAACAAACCGAGATTCAGTGATCTTGCCTGGGGATTGTAGGACTATTCCCCGACCTTCTCTACCAGTCTATCAAGAAGGAGATGATTTGACATCCTACTTCACACGTTTTGAACGCATTGCTGCCCTGCTCAACATTCCTCAGGACAACTACGCCATTCGACTGGGTGGTCTTCTCTCTGGTAAGCTAGCAGAAATCTACACTACCTTGGCTGATGACGTAATTTGTGACTACCCTAAACTTAAATCCTCTCTCCTTAGAAGCTTCAGTCAGTCCACTGAGCACTATCGCCACATGTTTCGTTCTGTCCGGATCAAACTTGGTGAGACATTCCAGCAGTTTGCCACTCAACTTGGCCGCTATTTTGATAACTGGATAGACACTTGTGATGTGGGGGAAGATTTTCATAAAATCAGGTCTTTTGTAATTATGGACCAGTTTCTTGCCTCTATTTCTCCGGATATAAGAACCTTCTTGAAAGAAAACAACGTGCAGACCTTGGACGACGCTGTCAAACGTGCAGATATTTGGGCAGCTGCCCATCGTGCTTAACCGAAACACACACCCCCAACTGGACATAAGAAGCCGTCACCTACATCTCCAACTACTACCAACCAAGCTTTTCGCCGATCTCCTCCACCGGCCAGGAAGTCTTCCACACCCGTAAGGTGTCACAATTGTGGGGAGCCAGGACACATTCGACCTCGATGTCCCCAAAATCCAGCTTTGTTCAGGACTGGTAGCACTCCTCAACCAGAGGCACATAAGGTGGGTTTCTGCTTCAGTGATCCTATTACTCATCTCTACTTTTCTTCTGGCACCATCAATGGAGTGAGAGTATCTACCATCACACGTGACACTGGCTGTTCCTGTGTCATTGTATCTGAGGAAGCTTTACCCGATGTAGACGTCTCCCAGTGTCCTAAAGTTCTTGTTTCTGACTATTTAGGAAGAGTGGACTCCTTCCCTCAGATACGATGCTACCTTCGCTGTCCCTTTTACGAAGGTTATGTTGATGCTGTTCGTGCCCCAATAAAGTTCTGTAGTGTTCTGGTTGGTAATGTGGAAGGAGTGAGCACACCAGATGAGAACATGAAAAAGGCTTGTCTGCCATCACCTTTACCTCAGCATTCTTCACATGTCCCTGAGAAGGTTCGAGCAGTTGAAACCCGGAGCCGAGAGGCACGAAGAATTCATCCTTGTTCTACCAGAATTCCAACCTATTAACATTACTCCTCGGGAATTTTCTCGCCTGCAAAATTCATGTTCCTCCCTTCAGGCTCTCCGTCGTAAGGCATCAACTGGTGAAGAAGATTTCCTACGAGCTTTCTGATGAACTACTCTACCGAGTGTGCCGTTCTTCTAGTAACCAAGAACAAGTGGGAAAGAAGACGTTGGTCATCCCTGCAGAGTGTCGTCGCCTGGTGCTGTCTCTTGCCCATGAGGGTCCAATGTCAGGACACTTCTCCCACAAGAAGACTAGAGGTAAGGTTTACCACCACTTCTATTGGCCTGGGGTAGGAGCTGACATCACAGCTTTTTGTAAGTCTTGTGATGAATGTCAACGTATGTCAGCAAAAGGAAGAGTGCACCCTGTACCTTTACGGCCTCTACGTATCATCACTGAACCGTTCTCAAGAGTGGCTATTGACATCGTGGGTCCCTTGTCTCCACCATCATCTGAAGGCCATCGTTACCTCCTAACTTTAATTGATTTTGCAATCGGATTCCCAGAAGCTGTACCTCTCAGAGAAATAACCTCTATTGCTATTGGAGAAGCCTTGTTATCCATCTTCTTCAGGGTTGGCATCCCTCGAGAAATACTCTCGGACCGTGGGACGCAGTTCACGTCACAACTGATGGGTGAGCTCCATAAGCTTCTGGGAGTAAAACCGCTCTTCACCGCACTTTACCATCCAAGTGGTAACGGAAGAGTGGAAAGGTTCCACTCCACTCTGAAGGCGTGCCTCCGGAAACTGTGCTCTGAAAAACCGCGTGAGTGGCACCGTTATCTTCCTGCCACCTTGTTCGCTTTGAGGGAGATGCCAAGTGACAGGACCGGATTCTCTTCTTTTGAGCTCCTCTACGGTAAGGCAGTTAGAGGACCTCTTGCAGTTCTAAGGGATTTGTGGGAGGATAAATCCCTCTCAGATGATGATCGTTCCTGTTTTCAATATGTAATAGAGCTGAAAGACAAATTAGCTGAATGCTCCCGGATTGCTGCCGAGAATGCTAACATCAGTGCTACTTGGTATAAAGCATACTTTAACTTGAAATCACAGGATCGAAAGTTCAAACCTGGAGATGAAGTCCTGGTGCTCCTGCCTGACACTACCAACAAGCTCCTGATGGCGTGGGCTGGCCCATATACCGTACTTGAAAAGAGAACCAGCTGTAACTACCTAATTGATGATAACGGTAAGCATAAGTTATACCATGCAAATCTTCTCAAGCGCTACTCATGCTCATGTTAATCAAGTAACTGTGTTGGATGAACCGTCTCCCTCCCTTTGATACAGAGGCTGATACCAACTTGAACTTCTCACCGCTTGAGGAAGGGGTTACAGAACCTGCAGATCTCCTTCCGGTATCGCCTGACGGCTGCGAAGATGTAGAAGAGATGGACACTCCTAGTTCTCCTGAGCTTGAAAGTACATTGACGGTTTCGCAAAAGAATGACGTTGTCTCTTCTTTCTGACTTCCAGGATGTCTTCTCTGAAACCCCTGGATGTACATCTACCATAATGCATGACATAGAAGTATGTTCTTCGGAGCTTGTAAAGTGCAAATTGTATCCGATCCCTATACATCTTATTTTGAAGAGGAGGTTGACCAACTTCTCCACCAGGGAATCATCCAGCCATCTTCATCTCCTCATTGCTCCCCAGTTGTTATGGTAAGGAAATCGACAGGCAGCTATCGTACGGCCATCGACTATAGAGTTCTGAATGTCATCACAGTTTTCAATGCAGAACCTATCAATACCATAACTGAAGATCTCCATAAGTTTCAAGGGAGTAGGTATTTCAGTGAGATTGATCTAACTAAAGCCTATTATCAGATTCCACTCACTGATAGTGCTAAGCCACTTACTGCCTTTCCCACTCACAAAGGACTAATGGAATTTTGCTGGCTCCCATTTGGTTTAGTTACAGCTTGTGCCACTTACATCATGTTGAGTCCCCACCAAGTACAAGGGGGCCAACACGGCGAAGATATCCTATGACAAGTGTAGAGGTATACAGCCAGGAGAAGGCAAGGAGAACCAAACACGGCGAGCTTCAGGTGGTGACTGACTGTGTATTAACCCCGTCCCATATACATCACATCGTATCAACACAGTTTTTATAGTAATTTTCACAAATTTCACCTACAGAACACAAATAAAGTATCAAAAGGAACAAATTATACAAATTGCATATATATAGTGGAAAATAAATAAGAAAATGGGAAACTTATAACAACCGTCAAGTGAAGTCCCGATTAGCTGCCAATTAACAAGTAATAACCACTTGGCAGATCCAACATTCTCCCCACCATAGGAGTACAACCATATACTCCTATACTTAAGCAATGAATCCAAAATACAAAAGTCCCTACATTATCATAAATTCAATCTACTAGGAGGTTTTACAGAACGACCGCTTCTGGTACGTGACACAGGACAAAGGTCAGCATTGGTGACACCTTCTGATGTATTTTCAATACATGGAAATTCTGCATTTAGTTCCTTAACATTATCAGAACATTTCTCAATATTTGTTGCATCAGAATCAGTGTAGCTGATCTCCAAATCATGCAGCCTTTGCACTGGCCTACAAATCATACCTCTACTTGTCTTGATTTTTACACTTCTAATTACATTGTCTTTACTAGGGGAACACATCCATCACAATACCTACAGGCCAGGACATTCTTGGAACATTATCTTCCCTGATCAAAACAACAGAACCCTTCCTTAGATTACATCTGGGTACAAAACCCTTAACACAGGGAGGTAAATTTCTAATATAATCATTGCTCCACAATTTCCAGAATTTACTAAGTTGCTGTTGACGTACATTTTCCTGAATGCATAAATCTCTAGCTGACACGGGAGTGTTACAGTCATCAATACCCTCCACTTGAATCCCAGCAGGCCGCCCAATCAGAAAATGTGAAGGAGACAGAGAAGGTAGTGCATCATGTTCTACGTTAACAAATGTCAGAGGCCGAGAGTTGATACAAGCTTCTACTTCATGGAGGGAAGTTTCTAATTGACACCTTGACAAACATTTGACTCCAAAGGTCTTCCTCAGTGATACTTTAACCGTTTTTACTAAGCGTTCCCACCAGCCTCCCCACCATGGAGCTCTAGGTACTATGAACTTCCAGTCTGGGTTGAGAACACCATAGGCCTGACGTAAATTCCGAGAGGCTGCAACAAAGGTTTTGGCATTGTCTGAATAAAAAAGTGAAGGAAGCCCTCGTCTTGCAGCAAACCTGCGAATAGCCAGAACACAATCATGCATTGACAATGAATCAGTAAGCTCCAAATGAACCGCTCTTATGACAGCACAAGTGAACAGCAAAATATAGAGTTTCTTGCCTGGCATATCTACACAATACAAAGGGCCAGCATAATCTAATCCAGTTACAGAGAAAGGAGGTGCAGGTCTGACTCTTGAACCAGGAAGAGGGGCTGCAGGTTGACTACAAGGTCTAGAATCATGCCTTCGACATGGTATACACTTCTTACAAACTGATTTAGACATTCTTCTTACTCCCACAATCCAATAATTATTCCTTAGAGTTGATACAAGTGTGGATACCCCAGCATGTTTGAGTAAAAGATGTTGAAATAGTATCAGAAGTTGGGCAACGTGACCTGAAGGAAGTATGATGGGATGCTTGCTCTCATAACTCATCTCGGCCTGATCTAAACGACCCTTAATTCTTAACAACCCATCATTACACAAAAATGGATCAAGCTTAATCAATGAAGATCCCTTTGGAAGTGGTTTACCATGTCTCAGAGCCTCAAACCCAGATGCATAAGCTTCTCTTTGTGCACATTGGAACACTCTTACCTTAGCTTTGGTCAATTCTGCATATGTCAAGGAGCCATAACATTTGTTACTACCTGGTTTACAATTATTCATGAACCTCATAACCCAAGCAACAATATTGATAACCTTACAAAAGCTGCCCCATCTGGTAAAGTCAAACACAGGGCCTGCTGGGTCAGTAGAAATACAAGCAGCCACATCCATCTCACCATAACTCTCATCACGGGACAGTATCTGCTGCTCCTGCAAAGTGATGGTGAGTGGCAAGGATAGCCATGCTGGACCACTTAGCCACAGACAAGATGACACAAGGTGCTCAGCAATCATGCCTCTAGAAATAAGGTCAGCAGGGTTATCCTTTCCATTACAATGATGCCAATTACTAGATGGAATTAAATCTTGAATTTCTGTTACCCTATTTCTTACAAAGGTTTTCCATCTGTTAGGGTCTCCTTTTATCCATGAGAGTGCAACAGTGGAATCTGTCCAACCAAACACTGGTACATTAATATGAAGGGCAGACTTAACAAATGTCACTAGCCTAGCACTAAGTACCGTACCAACTAATTCTAAGCGAGGCAAAGACATACCTTTGAGGGGAGCTACTCGTCCTCTTGAGAGGACAAAGGATGTCTGAAAGTTACCATTGGGCAGGGGTAGTCTAAGGTAGACACAGGCTCCATAACCTTTCTCTGACGCGTCACTAAAGGCATGAAGCTCAACACCTTCCAAATTGCTCCAAATTATTCCAGAGAAAAAACAGCGCTTAACACCCCAGGACTGAAAAGTATTAATGCTGTTAAACCACTTGTGAAATTTGTACAGTATGGCATCAGGGAGCACATCATCCCAGTCAAGACCTAGTTTCCAAACATCCTGAAATAAGATCTTAACAAACATAGAAAAGGGGGTGATAAGACCAAGTGGATCAAAAGTCTAGCTATGCAACTAAGGACAGCTCTCTTGGTGGATATTAGCTCTACAGGAGACTTTATATCAATGCCATTAAAGGAAAAACAATCTTGATCTACATTCCACTGCATTCCTAAGATCTTGACAGTTTCTTTCTCACACACACCATCGGAGTTGTTACCAAATGTTTCTAGCAAGTACTTACTATTTGAAGTCCACTTTGACAAGGACATCCCAGCATAGGCAAAAATAGAGCGAGCTTTAGTGAATTTAACTTGACCCTCTTCAATACTGTCAGCTCCAGACAACCAATCATCTACATAAAGATTTTCCCCTAAATCCTTCATAATCTCAGAACTTGGGAAAGACTGGAGATGATGTTTAATGGTCGCATTTAAGAGAAAAGGACTACTCTTATTTCCAAAAGGGACTCTGGTAAATCTCATAGTGCGAACCTGATCTCCGCACTTCCAAAGAAATCTGTGTACGTCACGATCTTCCTTATGAATACTGATTTGAAGAAAGGCTTTGGTGATGTCAGCCGTCAATGCCACTTGCCATCGTCTAAACCGCAAGAGCACTCCCACGAGATCTGGGTTAAGAGAGGGACCCGTTTCTAAGCAATCATTCAAAGAGATCCCATTATAACTGACAGCTGAAGCATCAAATACTGGTCTAATCTTAGTTGAAGAGCTGCTCTCATGTACAACTGGACGATGTGGAAGGTAGTAAATAGGAAAATTACCGGTTTCCTCAGAAGGAGGAACTTCTTCAATAATGCCCTCTTGCTCATACTCCTTAAGAATAGCATCATAACCCTCCTTTAAACTCTGATCTTTCTCAAATTTACGGCACAGACTATCAAGTCGTTTCTTAGCAAGTCTAACATTGTTCTGTAATTGAGTTTTAACATGATCAGATTTCCATGGTAAAGCAACCTCATACCTGTCATTACTAAACTTCACACTTTCCTTAAATCTTTGGTGAATAGGGGTAGAAGTAATCTCATCACTAAATATTTCCTTGGGCTGGATACCAACAGATTCTAAATCCCAAAAGTTATGTAAATCAGAATCAGAAACATTATTAATACACAGGAGCTGCGTACTCACTCCTTTGTGACCACCAGCAGCCGTACTCCAAGAACCCGACAGCACCCAACCAAAGACAGACTCTTGGGCCACCAGTCCTTCCACTCTTAATACCTGGTTAGGAAGCATAAAATTCCAGTAAGCATCAAGTCCAATCAAAATATCTACAGTAATGTGACGATTATTCAGGTAATCATCAGCAAAGTGCAAGTCCTCATAGCCCTTGAGCATGTCTTTGGGGACACTGGGACGCAATAAAGGGGCACATATAGCAGGTATCTCAACAGCAACCAAAGAATGTCCTGCACCTTTACAATCCAGCATGGTCAAATCATAAATATTACACATGTGATGCATGGGCTTTTTGTTACCAAAGGCAGAATAAGTGAGGGGCTCAGTACATACCCACTTAGGCTTAATTTTCTTCAATAACTTGCTTGAAACATAAGATCTATCTGAACCGGTGTCAAAAGCACAGTAGCTGTAACAAGCTGCCCATGGTCATCACACACCTGAACCCTAGCAGTCTGTAGAACACAGCATGTTGTTGTTAAGCTGTTATGACTCAGGTCAGGTCTACTGAGTGCCACACCAACCTGGTTAACAACAGAAGGGTTTACACTCGTATCTGTGCTAACCACACGACTCTCATCACTTAATTGCCGAACAGTGGCATCACAGATCTCTTTTCCTTCAGGCACACCAGACTGTTCCTTAAAGCAAAACAAAATATTGTGATTTCCTTTACATTTTGCACATTTAGCTTTGCAACCTCTAGAAAGGTGTCCCTTACCAAGGCACCTGAAACACAAATCAGCTGAGCGAACTTTTCTTCACGCTCAGCACGGGCGAGTTTCAAAATACCAAAGCATTTCTCACTAGGATGACACTTATTACAAAACCCACACTTGCTCATACCTGCAGCAGAAGTAGTCTGAAGGGCAGAGGCAGCACCAGGAAGCACTTTCCTCTTTTCTTGCTTCACCTTTCCACTGGAATGGTCATCACTGCGGTTTCCATCCCTGTAGGAGTCAGAACGCTCCCGGCGCTCTATTTCCCTTTGAAGAAAAGACATAAGCCAGGAAAGGTCACTTTCATGTCCTGAACCCTCCCTGGACCACTCTAAACGAATATCATGTGGGAGGCGCGACAAAATAACAGGCGTAAGTACCACCCCATAACGATCACCTTCGACTCCTAAGGCCTCCAAACTGCGTACATGAGTGTTTAGTTGGTCCTGCAATTTCCAAAGGGAGGCGATGTAGCGAGATGTGGAAGTATTCAAATTAATATTGAGAAGTGCCTGAATATGAGCAAATATAATCCGCTCAGGCTTACCAAACCGCTCCTTAAGCACAGAACAAGCAGTATGGTAGTTAGCAGCAGTAAGCGTTAACCCCTGAATCACTCGCTTTGCTTCACCCACTAGCGACGATTGCAGGTAGCCGTATTTGCTAACGTCAGGAATGTTAGTCACACCCACTAGTGCCTCGAACTGCTCCCAAAAAGACTGCCATTCAAGTACATCACCACTAAATTTCGGCAGCTCGATCCTTGGCAAACGAATGTTATTGAGCACTGAATCACCTGAGCCACTGGCACTGGCGGTGGACTCACCTGTTTGCTCAGCCTTGTGCATCATGTCCTCTAACTTCTGGGTAGCCTGCACACGGGTACACCTTATTTGCCGGCGAAATGCGTCAGCGGCATCGATGTCCTCGTCCAACTTATCAGGATCGTCGATATCCAGCTCCACGATAGACTGAGCATCATCCAGGGCAGCAAGACGCCGGTCAAAGTCAGCTATGGCGTCCTCCAGCTGCAGTCTGGTCATCGTAGGCTCAGCAAGCAGTGTTGCCAACGCCTTGCTGGACCGGGTGGCCCACCCCTTCGCTGCCGTCCTCCGCCTCTTAGCCTCGTCTGCCATCTTCGCCAAAGTTCCAGGAATCATTCCCGGGTCTGGGCACCAAATGTTGAGTCCCCACCAAGTACAAGGGGGCCAACACGGCGAAGATATCCTATGACAAGTGTAGAGGTATACAGCCAGGAGAAGGCAAGGAGAACCAAACACGGCGAGCTTCAGGTGGTGACTGACTGTGTATTAACCCCGTCCCATATACATCACATCGTATCAACACAGTTTTTATAGTAATTTTCACAAATTTCACCTACAGAACACAAATAAAGTATCAAAAGGAACAAATTATACAAATTGCATATATATAGTGGAAAATAAATAAGAAAATGGGAAACTTATAACAACCGTCAAGTGAAGTCCCGATTAGCTGCCAATTAACAAGTAATAACCACTTGGCAGATCCAACTGAGCCAGTCTCCTGGCAGCTGTGTCTAGCCAGCCTGAGTCCAGATCCGCCTTTGGATGAACCACCATACTACTTGAGCTTGCTGGTGGTTCTGCATCCACCTCCTGCTTCAATCCTGGTCACCGCTGGATATCGCTCTATCTACTCTCCACCCCTACACCCTGCTCCATTCCTCGTCCTCTCCTTGGGATCCTGTACCCGTGTTCTGCCATGGAAATAAACACTGCCTTCTTCCACTAAAAACCAGGGATGTGGCCTTCTCTACCAGAGCCGCAGAGAGTGGAGAAAACACAGGCACAATAACAAAGCACCACTTTAATGAAAGAAGAGCACTCCTTTGTTACGTTCACCGGTTAAACTGGTAAGATTGGCATCGGAGAGCCGGTGAACAATAACAATAAAAAAAAACACTGCAGGTTCAACTGGTGAGGAAATGCAAAAGGGGGTCACTTTAAAAAGCTATTTTAATAACCCATAATGAAATTGACACATATATAACAAGAAACATGAAACACAGATATATAACATGAAACACAAGAAAATGACATACACATATACATATAACACAGTAATAAATACAACAATAAAGAACCCAACTTAATACCTAACAATAATCCTAATCCTATATAGAGGCAATGTGGAAAACACGGACGAGGGGAAGTGATACTTATGCGGTGTCGCAGTGGTGAAATGCTGGGTGATGGTTGATCCCACGGTAGACCCAAGAGGCGTGGTGTTCACTGGTTGAGGCTTGGATCTCAACTTCCAATCCAGAAAACCAAGAGCTGGCTCAACACTTTCGGTTGAGTCGAAAGGGGCCGCGTGAATCCAACTTCGGGACAGTAGCGGGGCTTCATGAAACGGTGACGTGGAAGGTTCACGAGACGGTGACGTGGAAGGGGAGGCGGAGAGGTGGCGAACGAGGTAACAAGCGGAGGAGGTGATGGTAGTAATGCATGTTACGGGCGGGCCGTAACACCTTCTCCAACACACACTTGAACTATATGGACGTTGGTCGCCACTTAGAGAGGTAGCTGTTCCAGCGCTGGTACCACGCCCATCCACTTCACACACGGCCGTCCATGGCAGCACACATGTACAGAATCCCAAGGAGAGGACGAGGAATGGAGCATAGTGTAGGGGTGGAGAGTAGGTACCAGTCGTTCAGAAGACAGAGGTTTGTCTGTAACAAAATGTTTACTATCTGCTCCCCACATACACTTGACCTCTCACTTCCCCATTGTTGATGATGGGCGTTAAAGTCGCCAACAACTAGCCTGTTCCCCGGAAGCTGGCTAATTAGAGATGTAATATCATCATCAACAATGGAGGTATTGGGAGGCAAGTAGAGGGAACAGATAGCCAGATACGTGTCGTTGAATGTCACCCTGCACGCGACCGCTTCCAGAGGTGTATTCAACGTCACTTCTGTGTCAGTGTTTTGCGTATGTATATGGTAATGCCGTGTCCCTCATATCTTCTATATGGGTGGTAGTGTTTTAGCACTGCAGGATCAGGCTGATCCTGCAGTCTCGTCTCCTGTAGACAAATAACGGACGGCCTGTGTATGTTCACTAAAAGTGACAAGTATGGATCTTTATTCCGAATACTTCTGCAATTCCACTGTAACACCTTGAACATTATGGCTTAAGAGTTGTGGTGGCGGCCGTTTTTCTTAGTCCTTTTGCGCTCAGAGGCGCTGCCAGGGGACCTCTCCCGGCCCTTACTAATGGTGACATCCATCGATTCCTCTATTGTTAACTCCCCGGAGCTCGTCGAGAGGGAGCGAGCGTGTGAACTCCTTCTCGATGGCGCGGGAGCGGCGACGACATGAGAAGGGCGTTGACGTTCAAGCTTTGTTAAATTTAATTTATTAGACTTGTCTGTCTTCTCACCCTTACTGGGAGTACGAGAAATAGCAGACAGGTATGGAGCAGAGGAAGTTATAGGAGTAGAGGTTTTAGTAGTAGTAGTAGTAGTTTTGGCAGATGATGAGGCAGAGGTTGAAGGGGAATCAGTGGTGGTAGATGGAGCAGGCAGCAGGTCGCTGAGGTCAGTCTGGATGGCAACAGTACACATCTTAGGTGGAGCCCTTACTGTTGAAGCGTAGGAGACGTTTGAAGCAGGCGCGGCCTGCGTCTGCTTCACTCGCATCCTTGCTTCATAGTAAGAGATCCTTCAGTAGCCTTAACCGTGCAGACCTCTTTCTCCACTTTCCACGCGGGACAATCGCGTGAAAAAGTGGAGTGAGCACCTTCACAATTACGGCACTTCTCTACCAAGGATGTGCACTGGTCCACAGAGTGGCCCTCTCCTGCGCATCTACCGCAGTAAGCGTGGGAAGACCGACAAGCGTTACCATGGTGACCATAAAGCTGGCACTTGAAACAACGGAGAGGATTCGGAATGTAGGGACGAACGGGAACCGACTCGTACCCTACATGAATCCTCTCTGGCAACTTAGCAGCACTGAAGGTGAGAATGACTGAAGCTGTGCTCCTTCTTGTACCGTCAACCATTTTAGTAATTTTCCTAGCCTCAATGACATCCTGATCAGTCATGCAATCGACGATCTCGGTCGGTTCCATATCCACAAAATCGCGGTGGGAAGCGACTCCCCGACACGAGTTCATGGACACTGGAATCGAAGCCTCGATCTCGATGTCATGAATGAACCGGAGCTTCAACAATGATTTGACTTGACTTACGTTAACTGTCTGAACAAGTAAATCACCACTGGCAAGTTTTTTCACATTAGCAACATTTCCAATATTACAGTCAATTACTTTCTTTATGATAAAAGAATTAACAGTAGACAGGCGGGTGTTCGTCTTTGAGTGGAGAGTCACATATGTCGCTTTAGCGGGTCAATAGACAGTCTGGCAGTCGGGGTCGTCGATCAGTGTCCTCCTCCCCTTACGGGGAGGGCAGGAAGGTCCGTCAGGCATGGAGGGTACACCCCTCCTGCAGGAGGAGCAGGACACAAGTGGGAGGAGGTCAGGAGGAGTTACCTAATGTCAGATTGTCCTGCCAAACCACTCTAGGGGGGCCGGACGGTGTTAATTCATCCCAAAAGCACGCTCACTGAGGCGGATCCTCCGTAGGTGTGAGAGGAAAGACAATCTGACAACCTGGCAACAGACACCTTCTGTTGCCGCTAAGGAGAGGACAGTGAAAAGGCAAAGCTAAAAACACGGGACAATGGGAAACCTAACTTTATTTGACTAATACCTAAGCCTGATGGGCGTACAAAAATCCACACAGAGGTGGGTGAAGGACAGAGCGCAGGACGACGTGTTTTACAGCACGGTGTCTTGGCCGAGTCTGTTTTTTTTTTTTTTTTTTTTTTTTTTTTTTTTGGCCATCCTCCTGTCTTGGGTATTAGACCATTTGTTTATTTTATTATTTTTTATGACTTTTATATTTCTTTAAAATTAGGCCTTTTATTTTATTTTTTTACATATATACAGTTTTTATTGGTTTATTTATTTATTTATTTATTTATATAGTTATTTTATTTTATTTTTTTTTTTTTTTTTTTTTTAATGGTTAACATAAATATCCACACACATTCTCATGCACGCTTCATTCACACAAGGATCCTATACCTATCTCAAAACTATTGTCCTTTGTCAGGGCATGGGGAGGAGGATAACTCACAATCACACAGGGTGGCTACGTAGCATCACTACGTATTGCTATATACATGAAGGGAAAACATTCACATTAGATCACGCAAAATTGGAATCATACACGCTTTCATACTTTTATTTACATACATATATATATTTTCAAATATTTACAGAGTGGAGAATAAATAACATAATATATACACATAAATCACAACTCTCTGATTAAATTGGTCTCAGTCAGGTAAATCATCAGTCTATCGACCACATCCGGATGATCGTCACCCAGAAGGGTGGTCTGAGTTAGCGGGAGGCCGCGACCCCGGCAATACGCTGCCAAGGGCCGCCTTTCCTCACGATAACGCACACAGTGGAGCAGGATGTGCTCGACAGATAGGGTGATATTACATGTGGAACACTGTGGTGAAAAGGTGTTGGCGATGTAGGGGAGCATGTGAGTGGGGAGGGTGCAGCCCATCCTGAGGCGTGCGAGGACCACCTCCTCCCGCCTTGTGGGGCGATTGGAGGAGGCCCACTCGCCCAGGATGGGTTTGGTGGTGTGGAGGTGGAGGTTGTCCCAATGACTCTGCCACAGGAGTTTTGCTGATGATTTAACAACTGAGAGACATGACTGCAGATCCCGACGGAGGTTCCACGCTCCCTCGAGCTCTGCAGCAGACAGAGCTATCATGTCAGCCTATTCATTTCCGCGTATACTGGAATGTCCAGGCACCCAAACCAGTGAGAAGGATTTATGACATGAATTATTCATCTTATTAATGATGTTGCCCTGGATTTCATTTGTATCCGTGCGGCCGGACTCTATTGCCTGAAGGGCTGACATAGAGTCCGAAAAAATGACAATTGAATTATGAAGTGAATTTAAAGCATAATCTATGGCTTTGTCAATAGCAAAAATTTCAGCAGAGAACAGCTGGAACCTGAGGGCACATTCATTCGACCATACACTTGCAACCACACATTCACCTGTCTTGGAGCCGTCTGTGTAAAGATGTAGGGATGGAGGGAGGCCAGCGACGAGGGCTCGGAAGTGGTGTTGGAGCTCCACCTCGGTAACCACAGCCTTCTTCCCTGAAGCCAGTTGATGTTGAAGGTGGTGGTGGATGTTTCCATGGGGAAGGGTGGGCAGCACGAGGTGGTCCGCATCGTCCAGTCTCACGCCCGTTTGCTGGCAGAGCGTGTAGTCTGACTGAGACTGCGTTGTGCGGTGTGGAGGTGGTGGTGCTGCCATATAATCTTGTTTGTTGTGTTACCGAGGGAGCTTTCCGGGCTTTTTATCCCATAGGATAAAAGGAGGGCGTCGCGACGAATTTGCAGTGGTGGTGTATTGGCCTCAACCTCCATCCGCGCCACACGAGTGCAGCGCAGGGCTCCAAGACACATTCGCACACATTCATTCTGCAGTACATCCAATCTCCTCAGTGTTGGTTCCGACGCAGACCCATACACCAGTGAGCCATAGTCTAAATGAGAACGAATTAAGGACTTGTACACCATTAATAAAGATTTTCTGTCTGCTCCCCATGAAGTACCAGAAAGGTATTTGAGGACATTGATCTTTTTACGACAACGAATGAGCAATTCATTAACATGAGTCTTCCAATTGAGTCTGCTATCAAAATGCAGACCCAAGAACTTGACTGAATTTTGAAACGGTATCGGTTGGCCTTGAAGAGTTATTTGCAAATCAGGTACGTTACGTCTAGTGAAAACAACACCGATACACTTAGCAACTGAAAACTTAAATCCCCAAAGTGAGGCCCAATGCTGGACGGAATCAAGAGCATCCTGAATCCGCCCCGCCGAGAATTGTGCGTTAGGCGAGGAGTGCCATAACGCACAATCGTCGGCGTACAATGAGTATTTAAGATTCCTGGGACGGGAGTTGTTGACAGAATATCATTAATCATTATACAAAATAAAATGGGACTAAGAACACTACCCTGCGGCACCCCGTTCTCCTGGACGAAAACGTCCGAGATTACGTTACCAGGAAGCTTGACAGAGAATGTTCTGTCCTGAAGAAAATTATAAACAAAAATGGGCAAGTTACCTCTGAAGCCATGAGCGTAGAGTTTCATGAGGATGCCGTGTCGCCATGTCATGTCGAAGGCTTTGTGGATGTCTAAAAACACCCCTATCATGAATTCTTTTTGGCAAAAGCCTCTGAAATGCAATGCTCCAGGTGTGTTAGGTGATCCATCGTGCTTCGGTACTTCCGAAAGCCCGACTGCTGATCACCTAACAGACCCTTCGCTTCTAAAACAAAAAGTAGCCTTCGCTTTACCATACGTTCCATGACCTTACATAGACAGCTCGTGAGCGCAATAGGACGAAACGCACTGGGGTCCGTAAGGCGTCCAGTCTTTTTGGGGATTGGGATGGTGTGGGCGAAGTGCCAAGACTGAGGAAAGTGTAGGTGGTCCATATTCTATTGTAGAGCGTTAATAATTTTGAAAGGGAGTGGTGGCCGAGATTTTGTAACATGATATATGAAATATTGTCTGGACCAGGACTGGAGCCTTTACAGGATTTCAGGGCAAAGAGGAGTTCATCCAACGTAAACTCTGTGTTGTAGTCTGAGTTTACGCCTCCTGTGGCAAAGTTTGGGACAGTGAGTTCTGCAGCCTCCTTCCTTGGAAGGAAGGTAGGGTCATAATAAGTTGTGCTGCTGGCCTGATGGAATTGGTGGGCTATGGCATTTGCTATTTCTGTTTTGTTATCAATTATATTATCATTTATTTTAAGGGTAGTGATAGGAATATATGGTTTTCTGTTATTTAAAATATTTATTGTTTGCCATACTTTGGAGAGAGGAGTGGTGCGGTTAACAGATGATATGAATTGTCTGAATGAGTCTTTCTTTGCATTACGGATGACTTTCCTTGCCTGAGCCCTTGCCTTTTTATAGGCTATGAAATTTGCTTGACTGGGCTGCTGGCTGAAGTACCTGTATCGTCTATTGCGCTCACGAAGTGCTTGTCGGCAATCCGTTGTCCACCATGAGACTCCATGCTTAGTGTAAACTGCAGAAGTCTTCGGAATACAAGCCTCAGCGGCGTGTAATATGGATTGTGTTGCGTTGCTGACCATCGTGTCAATGTCCTCGCCAGATATATCCACGTCGGCAACCCCACGGAAGGTTGCCCAGTCTGCTCTCTTGAAGTTAAACTTGGGAGGGCGGGGGTTGGGCGGGATGTCGCGTGCATAAGAGATGCAGATGGGCAGATGGTCACTTCCGTGGGAGTCGTCGATGACTTCCCAGGAGAAGTCAGGGAGTATATTTGGCGAGAGCAATGACAGATCAATGGCAGACGCGTTACCAGTCCGATCATCTACACGAGTCGCACTTCCATCGTTCAGAAGACAGAGGTTTGTCTGTAATAAAATGTTTACTATCTGCTCCCCACATACACTTGACCTCTCACTTCCCCATTGTTGATGATGGGCGTTAAAGTCGCCGTACTTGTGTACTTGTAAGTGTATCTTTAAGTACAGGCAACCCCCGTTTAACGAAGGTTCACACAACGAAATTTCGCTATAACGAAGGTTTCATTTTACTACCATCTGCTCGTTTAACGAACACCAAACTCGCTTTAACGAAGTTTTATCCAGGTAATTTTTTTCCAAATTTGAAAGCCCCACTGTATCATGCAAGCTGACAGGCTTTTGAATACATCAGGAGCTGCTGGTACTAAGGCCTGCCTCAGGAGAAATCCTGAGACACCTGTAGAATAAAGATCAAGATCAAGCCTCTCGTGGACAACACAGGCTCTGCCGATACAAAGGCCTGACTCAGAAGAAATTCTGTGTCACCTGTAGCATCAAGATCAAGATCAAGATCACACGCACCACTCACTGCCCAGTCAAAACATAACAGCGTCACCAGCAGCTCATCTTCCTTAGTTCAACTTACCACCAAAACACCCTGCAATGTGGCCTAACGTTCCTAAGAAGACCAGGAAGTGTCTTACTCTCGAAGTGAAGCTGGGTATTATTCACAGACAAGAGAAAGGCCAGAAAACTACTTCCCACCATGGCTTGACTCCATCTACTGTCTACTATTTTCAAGTCAAGAGACTCTATTAAGAAGGCTAGTGAGACCTCATCTTCCTTGCAAGCTAAAAGAACCACCAGAACTCGTGACTTTACAATGGATAAAATGGAAAGCCTTGTGGAAATGTGGTACATAAGTTTTGTATGCAGTACCATGATGCGCACTTTGTTTACATTTCACAGGTTGCCGGTTAGTGTATTTCCCGTTTCACTCAAACGGGGGTTGCTTGTACTGATGACGAGGTCGCTGTGCGACTGATACAGGATAACCTAGATGGGCCCTGGTGGCCCTTTGTTATCCTATTATTTATGTTATATGTTATGTTATGTTAACAACTAGCCTGTTGCCCGGAAACTGGCTAATTAATGAAGTAATATCATCATCAACAATGGAGGTATTGGGAGGCAAGTAGAGGGAACAGATAGCCAGATACGTGTCGTTGAATCTCACCCTGCACGCGACCGCTTCCAGATGTGTATTCAACGTCACTTCTGTTTGTGTCAGTGTTTTGCGTATGTATATGGCAACGCCGTGTCCCTCATATCTTCTATACGGATGGTAGTGTTTTAGTACTGCAGGATCAGGCTGATCCTGCAGTCTCGTCTCCTGTAGACAAATAACGGACAGCCTGTGTATGTTCACTAAAAGTGACAAGTATGGATCTTTATTCCGAATACTTCTGCAATTCCACTGTAACACCTTGAACATTATGGCTTAAGAGTTGTGGTGGCGGCCGTTTTTCTTAGTCCTTTTGCGCTCAGAGGCGCTGCCGGGGGACCTCTTCCGGCCCTTACTAGTGGTGACATCCATCGATTCATCAATTATTAACTCCCCAGAGCTCGTCGAGAGGAGCGAGCGTGAGAACCCCTTCTCGACGGCGCGGGAGCGGCGACGACATGAGAAGGGCGTTGACGTTCAAGTTTTGTTAAATTTAATTTATTAGACTTGTCTGTCTTCTCACAATTACTGGGAGTACGAGAAATAGCAGACAGGTATGGATCAGAGGAAGTTATAGGAATAGAGGTTTTAGTAGTAATAGTAGTAGTTTTGGCAGATGATGAGGAAGTGGTAGAAGTGGAAGCTGTGGTGGCAGATGCGTCCTCAGGCAGCAGGTCGCTGAGGTCAGTCTGTATGGCAACAGTATACATCTTGGGTGGAGCCCTTACTGTTGAAGCATAGGAGACGTTTGAAGCAGGCGCTGCCTGCGTCTGCTTCACTGGCATCCTTGCTTCATAGTAAGAGATCCCTTCAGTAGCCTTAACCGTGCAGACCTCTTTCTCCACTTTCCACGCGGGACAATCGCGTGAGAAAGTGGAGTGGAGTTACGGTACTTTTCTATCGAGGATGTGCACTGTTCCACAGAGTGGCCCTCTCCTGCGCATCTACCGCAGTAAATATGAGAAGACCGACAAGCATTGCCATGGTGACCATGCTGGCACTTGAAACAACGGAGAGGATTCGGAATGTAGGGACGAACGGGAACCGACTCGTACCCTACATGAATCCTCTCTGGCAACTTAGCAGCACTGAAGGTGAGAATGACTGATGCTGTGCTCCTTCTTGTACCGTCAACCATTTTAGTAATTCCCGACGTCGGAAAGTGCTGAAAAGCTGCCAGATTCGCCAGATAACTTAATTTAGCACATTCAACTCGGTATGTTGGAAAATTTTTTTTACGTCATATATGTGCTATCAAACTAAGTAATTAATTATTAGGAACATTTCTAATCAGCTTCACCAAGCACAGAGAACGTAATATGGCAAAACGAGCCAAAAATGCTTGGTTCATGGTCTCAGTTTTGGGACACTTCATCACCTTGAGTGAATTACATTATTTTCAGTAAGCAAGCACATTTCGTTAATTCAAGTTAAATAATTAGGAATCAAATCCAGAAAATGTGATGAATATCAAATAAACACGATGTTTTGATGCAAAATCCTTGTATGACTTCAGTGAAAGATTGTCGGTTCCGTATGTAAACAACATCAAGCAGGTTTCTACCTGCCCCCCGCCGGTTATAGGCAAACAGTTCAGGGTCTGGATGCGATGCTGACGGTCCTTTGCACCAATCTATGAACTGCTTTGAGCAGATAGCATGGTCCTTGGTAGCTCTCCACGTCGGGCCTCGTTTATATCGTGTCTCCCATAATCTTTCCGCGTCTTTCTTCCTGGGAAACACAGTCCATCCTTTCACGCCTTGGTTTTTCTTTTTTGATATAGAATTGCAGTCAGCTACAGCACATGTATAAACCGGCATTCTGTTCCAGCTCTAAGAACACTCCACACTAGGGTGACCAGATTTCTGAGACAAATTCCGGGGACATTTTCAGTTCAGGGAGGTAAAAACATGTAGTGTTTTTGCACTGGAAAAACTAAAACGGGGACACTATCCGTACCATTTCTAAACCAGCAATCAAAAGTTTCTATTGCGTTATTTACCCAAGTTGCAAAGAAAAAAAATCTTTACCTGATGAAATATCTGAGATCATGAACACCGATTAGCTGTTAAAATGTGTCCGCCATACACTTCACCGTCTTCACGGAAACTTATTCTTGACATTCTAAAAGTAATGATAAAAGGACATAATCATCATAATCAAAAGGAGTAGTTTTTTTAACGCATCAAGTGATCTTTCAGTTACAGAAAACCGGGGACAGCAGTAGCCGGGGACAGGTCACTGAAATCGGGGACTGTCCAAACAACCGCGGGCCACGAGGTTGTTTTGGTGTTTTGAGAGGACTCGGTGTTCCCGAGTTCAGTTAGTCTTTTCGGTTTGATATGCCTTCGGCCGCAAAAATGTTGCTCTACCAAGATTATTACAGAATATATTTCTTTGTAATATTTAGAGGAGAAACAGTGCTCTCTGTTGAACTATATGAAAAAATGTTTCAAACCAAATATGTAGTTGAGACTAGTAAAAAAATGCGAGAGCACTGAAACCGCGACTGTGAGTATTAAGCTTATAATAACAGTTTTGTATAATGTGTATTACCAGATCATATGGATAATGTTAGGATAAACACTTGGAATTAATGTTTTGCAGTACAAAGACTCAATACCTCAAGATTTATTATGATATGAATTTTAGAATGTGTGTCTCTTGCAAACTGGCTGGCTGTATACCGAGTCGCGTATTAAAACAGCCAGCGATCAATGGCAACCCAAGAATATCCGACGTCGGGAATTTTAAGAGCTTCAATGACATCCTGGTCAGTCATGCAATCGACGATCTCGGTCGAGTCCATATTCACAAAATCGCGGTGGGAAGCGACTCCCCGACACGAGTTCATGGACACTGGAATCGAAGCCTCGATCTCGATGTCATGAATGAACCGGAGCTTCAACAATGATTTAACTTGATTTACGTTAACTGTCTGAACAAGCAGATCACCACTGGCAAGTTTCTTCACATTAACGACATTTCCAATGTTACAGTCAATAACCTCCTTTATTATAAAAGAATTAACCGTAGAAAGGCGGGTGTTCGTCTTGGAGTGTAGAGTCACATACGTTGCTTTAGAGGGGTCAATAGACAGTCTGGCAGTCGGGGATCGTCTATCAGTGTCCTCCCTCACCCTTACGGGGGGAGGGCAGGAAGATCCGTCAGGCATGGAGGGGGTACACCCCTCTCCTGCAGGAGAGGAGGAGGTCAGGGAGGAGTTACCTAATGTCAGATTGTCCTGCCAAACCACTCTAGGGGGGCCGGACGGTGTTAATTCACCCCAAAAACACGCTCACTGAGGTGGATCCTCCGTAGGTGTGAGAGGAAAAACAATCTGACAACCTGGCAACAGAAACCTTCTGTTGCCGCTAAGGTGAGGACAGTGAAAAATCAAAGCTAAAAGCACGGGACAATGGGAAACCTAACTTTATTTGACTAATACCTAAGCCTGATGGGCGTACAAAAAGTCCACACGTGTTTGTAGCACGGTGTGTAGGCCGAGTCTGGACTCGTCGTTTTTTTTTTTTTTTTTTTTTTTTTTTTTTGCCATCACCCTGTCTTGGGAATTAGGCCATTTATTTTTTTTTTCATTTTTTTCATTTTTTTTACTTATGTATTTTAAAATTAGATATTTTAATTTATTTTTTACATATATACAGTTTTTTATTGGTTTTATTTATTCATTCATCCTATACCTATCTCAAAACTATTGTCCTTTTGTCAGGGCATGGGGAAGGGAGGGGATAAATCACAATCACACAGGGTGGCTACGTAGCATCACTACGTATTCCTTATATACATGAAAGGGAAAACATTCACATTAGATCACGCAAAACTGTAATCATATACACTTTCATACTTTTATTTACATATATATTTTACAAATATTTACAAAGTGGAAAATGGATAGCATAATATATACACATAAATCACAGTGGAACCATGCGT
>NC_059274.1:9230683-9249826 GCF_017591435.1 Portunus trituberculatus
TGATGGACGATTGTGGATGAGGATATCATGAAGGGAGAAAAGAAAAAGTGGGAGAGAATAAATGCTAATCCCTTTGTACCCAATCGACATAACTGTACTATAAAATAAATAATCTGATAATTACAGTTCCAAAGAATGCTCTCTCTCTCTCTCTCTCATCATTGATGTCATTAAAATTTCTTGTTGTTTTCTAAGTAACTGTGTAATCGTGATTATTCGAACATTTTGTATGAGATAAATGAATCTCGATATTTTGATCAGCTAGTCCAGCGAGTCCACCGGCAAGATGGCAGCTGTATTTAGGCCTCGTTCTTCCTCTCTCCTCTCCGCCCTTCACCATGGTACGTACCGCCCTCTTCATCACTGTACACCCCAGCAGTACGTACGGGACACTACCCGCTGCCTGCCGCGAGGAGATGGATGGCGTTGGAGTTGTCAATGATGAGATATGACTATGTCCTGTGCTGATGGAAAGTTGATACGGGTTAACATAACATAACATAACATAAATAATAGGATAACAAAGGGCCACCAGGGCCCATCTAGGTTATCCTGTATCAGTCGCACAGCGACCTCGTCATCAGTACTTAAAGATACACTTACAAGTACACAATACATTATATACTAATTCTAAATATTTGGCCCATTAACAGGGCTAAGTCCTGCATCGAATTCCTCTACAATCTGTAATCCCCATACATGGGGATCATGTCTTGTTTAACTATAGTAAATTTCTTATAAAACTATCATGCAGCGCTATACATAATTATAAATCTAATAAATTTAAGTGCTTATCTAATCTGTTTTAAACATTGTCAAACTAGTGCTATTTACAACCGTCTCTGGCAATGCATTCCAGAAGTCTACCACTCTATGACTAAAGAAATATTTTCTTATATCTAACCTGCAGCCTTGCTTTCTAATCTTCCTGCCATGATTTCTAGTCCTACTTCCTCCTCTAAGGTAAAGAAAGATCTCACATCTATGTAGTTTGTATCTGAGAACATTTTAAATAACTCTATCATATCCCTCTTATACATCTCCTCTCAAATGAAAACATGTTTAATGCCTTTAATCTATCTCTATACTCCAGGCGCTTCAAAGCTGGTATCATCCTAGTTGCTCTTCTCTGAACTGCTTCTAACATGTTGATATCCTGCCTATAGTGGGGTGACCAGGCCTGTATGCAATACTCTAAATGGGGCCTAACATAGGAATTATATAAGCTACGCACCACTTCCTTACTTTTATAACTAACATTTCTATTTATAAAACCCAGGATCCTATTTGCCCTATTTCTTGCTTCTAAACATTGCTTTGAAAATTTCATAGTCCTGTCTATCACTACTCCTAAATCCTTTCCTTCCTCTACTGCCTCTAGCCAACATCCCTCCATCTCATAGTTAAAGTTTGTGTTGTCTTTACCTAAATGCATAACCTGACACTTTTTAGAATTAAACTCCATCTGCCACCTGTCTGCCCATGCTATCAGCCTGTCCAGGTCTCGTTGTATTCTGTAATTGTCCTTTTCACCCTGTACTGCACATGCTATCTTAGTATCATCTGCAAACTTTGATACTTTGCTACTAATTCCTATATCTAAATCGTTAATGTACACCAAGAAAAGAAGAGGTCCTAGCACTGATCCTTGGGGTACCCACTAACCACTTCCTTCCACTCAGACATTGCCCCATTTAATACTACTCTCTGTTTCCTATCAGAAAGCCATTCACTAATCCAATCAACTAACCTACCCCTATCCCATGTAGTCTCAATTTGTACACTAGCCTCCTATGCGGTACCTTATCAAACGCCTTGCTAAAATCTAGATATATAACATCTATGCTATTTCCATCATCTAACTCCTTGGTAATATATTCTAAGATATCGAGCAAATTTGTAAGACAGGACCTCCCTGATCTAAAGCCATGTTGGGTATCTCTAATTAATCTATTCTCATTTAAATGCTCCCAAATACTACCCTTAATGATTTTCTCTAGGATCTTACATACTATACTAGTTAAACTGATCGGTCTATAATTATTCGCATCATCCTTCCTACCTTTTTTAAATATTGGAGTAACATTAGCTAACTTCCAGTCCTGTGGTATCTCAGCAAACCTAAGTGATCTTTCAAAGATTAACTTAAGTGCTTCAGAAATACTGTCTACACCCTCCCTAAGTACTCTGGCATGTAGCTCATCAGGACCACTAGCTTTCCTATCGTCTAGTTCAAGAATAAATTTCCTAACAATTCCCGGTTTTATATCAATATTTTCTAAAGCTCTTAAACTACTCGTCGCACTGTTTGTAACAGGATTTCCTATTCTTTCCTAGTAAATACTGAAGAAAATTGTTCATTCAATAATTCTACTATGTCTTCATTTTGATCCACTACTACACCATCTTTTCTGAGTGGTCCAATCCTATCCTTATTTCTTTTATCACTGACCTTGTAATAACTATATAATTTTTGGGATCTTTACTCCCAGCTCTAGCTAGTTTTATCTCTGCCTGCCTTTTACTTTTTTTATAACCTTACTCAAATCATCTCTGACCTGTCTGTACCTAATCAAATCTACATCTTCCCCACTTTTCTGCAACTCTCTGTATGCCCTCTTCTTCTCTCTGATCTGGCTACCTATCTCATGAGTCCACCATAATGGCTTCCTGTTTCTCTGCCTTATATCTTTATAAGGGATACACTGCATCACTATACCCTTTACTACAACCTTAAAAATATCCCACATCTCCTGTGCAGTTTTATTTCCAAAACTATCTTCCCAGTTTACCTCTCCTAATAACTGACGATGGTTCTCTTATTTCAGCCACTTATTTATTCACATTGCTTATCCTAGCACACCGAATCATGAACCGTGTGACCTCAGTGACCTGAATCCCATCCCAGGCCTCAACAGGTCAGGCAGGCACTTCTGTGGAATGGAGACGCGTTAGGCAGGAGTTCTTGGTATCAAATTTGGGTTAGGATAAGGAAGTGAATTAGGGCTAATGTGTTACCTGTAGGTTGGAGGGATCGCAGCCAGTATCGAGTGGCCCCTCGTCACCACTCACCAGTGTCACCACGGCCATCACTTATTGCATACCTGGTCCATCACAACCCAGCTTCACTGAACAGTGCTTTACCCCAAACCATGAACACTGTCTGGTAACAGTCAAATTCAATAGTTGTGCTGATCATACCCATCTGCATCTAATATTTGATCATCAAATCATACCCATAATCATCTACTCTTTGATCATCAATACCAATCTTTACTGGACTCATAAGATAAATCATATTATACGTGGCAAAGCATTGATGTGGTTTTTGATAGTGTGACAAGTTATTGTGTGATGCTGTCTTAGTATTGCCTCATATTTGTTTTATTTTTCCTTGTACTCTGAAACTTATCTGTTGCATCATTGGTCCATTTGCTCTAATCCAACACTCCTTGAGGTTTTTGATGTTCTATCACACTCAGAACACTGCAGTAAATTAGATTGATACAGATGCAAAATTAAGGATTATTAAGTAGGGAGCAGCATCTGAAGCAGTAACATTACAATATTCCTTTTTCCTCATTCATCTTCCAAGCTCCCCAATTGTTATGCACTCCTTTTCACCCTCTTATATGCCAGTTTCTCTCTCTCTCTCTCTCTCTCTCTCTCTCTCTCTCTCTCTCTCTCTCTCTCTCTCTCTCTCTCTCTCTCTCTCTCTCTCTCTCTCTTCAAAATTGTTTTTGTTTTTGTTCTAGAACTATTTTTTGATAACTTGGAGTATTGCTATCTTGTCATGTGTCATCATTTTGCCAATTGTTACTCAGAATTAACTGAAATGGAAAAGGAGAAAGAATCATACAATTAACTATGAATCTTAATTAGGAAACTGACAAAACATTTTGACAAGCAAGGTTTTCTTTAATGTTTAATACAGTGAAATCCCACTTTGGAAGTTCATTTAAAAGATAGTAACAGAGAGAGAGAGAGAGAGAGAGAGAGAGAGAGAGAGAGAGAGAGAGAGAGAGAGAAACTGGCATATAAGAGGGTGAAAAGGAGTGCATAACAATTGGCGCTTGGAAGATGAATGAGGAAAAGGAATATTGTAATGTTACTGCTTCAGATGCTGCTCCCTACTTAATGATCATCTCATATTACTTGATTTTACTTTTTAAAACATCATACTGACATGCATGATCATCCTCTTTTGAAATCATGATGATATGATGTCAGTATTATTTGGACTTATGTAATGGTTACATTACCCGATGAGAAATTATACCTTTCGTGCATGACACCACAGAGTTTAAAGGTGGTGGTAGTCAGACATCTATTGTTAAGTAACGATCCATGTATGTTTGACAGTTGCTAATATCTAATACCATTGACCATGGCATGGTGTAGCATGGCTTGAGCTCTTCCTGTTGCAGTTGTCTGCACTCTCTCTCTCTCTCTCTCTCTCTCTCTCTCTCTCTCTCTCTCTCTCTCTCTCTCTCTCTCTCTCTCTCTCTCTCTCTCTCTCTCTCTCTCTCTCTCTCTCTCTCTCTCTCTCTCTCTCTCTCTCTCTCATTATTGTCATTATCATATTAAAGAAATTATGTATCCTTTGTCATGTATGAATATGTATTTGTAGTGAACGACAGCAGGTAAGGCTGCCCAACTGACAAGTAACTGTCAGTTCCTAACTGCTATGGAGTTATGCTTATTGAAGTGGCAGAGCAAATTATAAAGAATAAACTGGTCCACTTAGAGTTACAAAGCAGTACACATCAAAAAGGAGGAAAATGGGATATGGAAATTGTGATGGATACAGATATGTTATCATGTACTTCCTGATAATCTAGACTGAAAATAGAAGAAAGACATGTACACAGATACTTCCCCAGGGAGTACACACCTGTCAGATGTTCGTAGAAGCAAAGTTAAGTGTTAGTTGATATTGGAGCAAGGTGTGATAAGCATTCAAATAGTAGGAATCAAGGAGGTTAGATTAAAGGAGGCAGCAAGCACCTATCCTGCTGTACTAAAAAAGTGAAGCTTAAGAAATTCAAGTCACCAGGACCTGATGAAGTATATCCAAGGGTTCTAAAGGAATGCAAGGAAGTCGTCAGTGAGCCTTTAGCAGTACTTTTTAGAATGTCACTGGAGTCAGGTGATGTACCTACAATGTAGAGAGAAGCTAATGTGGTTCCCATATTTAAGAGGGGAGATAAAACCCTAACGTCTAATTACAGGCCTGTCAGCTTAACTTCAATTGTGGGTAAATTAATGGAATCAATAACAGCAAAAAACATTAGGGAACACCTAGACATACATGGCTTGATAAATCAAACACAACATGGATTTACGAAGGGAAAGTTGTGTCTTACAAACATGTTGAGCTTTTATAGTAAGGTTTATGGGGCGGCAGATAAGGGTGATAATTATGACATACTATACTTAGATTTCAGTAAAGCTTTTGACAAGGTACCTCACCAGAGGCTCTTAAAAAAGGTTAAAGCACATGGTATAGAGGGTAGAATATTAGGCTGAATTAAAGCGTGGTTAGACGACAGGCGACAAAGGGTAGTAATTAATGGATCTAATTCGGAGTGAGGAGAAGTAGTTAGTGGGATGCCACAGGGCTCAGTTTTAGGGCCATTATTATTTCTAATATATATCAACGACTTGGATAGTGGAATTAATAATGACAGTAAATTTGCGGACGACACAAAGATAGGTAGATTAATTAGGTCTGATTCAGATGCCATGGCTTTGCAGGCAGAAGTGGATAGAATGAAAGAATGGACAGATAGATGGCAAATGCAGTTCAATATTAACAAGTGCAGGGTATTGAGCGTAGGTAGAGATAATCCAAGCAATAGGTACACGGTAGATAACCTGGCACTAGGAAGTTCCAAGTATGAGAAAGATTTAGGAGTCATAGTTAGCTCCGATCTTGGTAAAAGAAAGCAATGTATTGAGGCCAGGAATAAGACGAATAGAGTATTGGGATTAATTTTTAGAAGTGTTAAAAGCAGGAGTCCTGAAGTAATACTAAAATTATATTTGGCGCTGGTCAGGCCACATCTTGACTATGTGGTACAATTCTGGTCCCCACATTTTAGGAAGGATATAGCTCTGTTGGAGTCAGTGCAAATGAGAATGACTAAAAAGATACAGGGAATGATGGATATTCCCTATGAAGAGAGACTCAATCTGCATTCCTTAGACAGACGTAGGTTAAGAGGAGACCAGACAGAAGTATTTAAGAGGTACAACAGTTTTAACAAGGGGGACATGAATGTAGTTCTTATGATCAGTAGCAAGGACAGAACCAGAAATAATGGGTTTGAACTTGAAAAATTCAGGTTTAGAAAAGAAATGGGAAGAAACTGGTTTTCAAACAGAGTGGTTGATGAGTGGAACGGTCTCAGTGGTCATGTAGTCATAGCTGAGTCAATAGGGAGCTTTAAAAGAAGGTTAGATAAATTCATGGATGGGGATGATAGATGGAATTAAGTAACTTAAACACACAGGGACTGCCTCGTATATGCCTGGCGGTCTCTTGCAGCTCCCTCTTTTCTTATGTTCTTATGCATGGCCCTGTGACCTTGCGCCGCGGCACTTCACTCTCCATTCTCCACACGCCCTGACTGTCTGACCATCTGAGACAAGACAATGCAATCACACCTCCACTGTTTTGTTCAGACTGGCTCATTCAGTGCAGAGTTCACAGATCTCTCTCTCTCTCTCTCTCTCTCTCTCTCTCTCTCTCTCTCTCTCTCTCTCTCTCTCTCTCTCTCTCTCTCTCTCTCTCTCTCTCTCTCTCTGTCTTGTCTGCTTGTCTGCTCCTCCTCCTAACATCATATCCATTATGAAATTTTTGTAGAAATTGTTATATTAGTGTCAAGAAATAGGAAGGAAAGGGAAGGGAGAAGAGGTTGAAAGGGAGAAATTCAAGGAGGAAGGAAGGAAGGAATAATAGAAGGAAGAGGCAGAAGGAAAGAAATTTTAAAATGTATGTACCTATGTATGCATGTATACAGTGTACAGTGTGTGTGTATTTACCTAGTTGTATTTACCTAGTTGTAGTTTTACAGGGCCTGGGCTTTATGCTCGTGTGGTCCCGTCTCCATATCTACACTTATCCAATTTTTCTTTAAAACTATGCACACTCTTTGCTGACACCACTTCCTCACTCAAACTGTTCCAAGTCTCAACACATCTTTGCGGGAAACTAAATTTTTTAACATCTCTCAGACATCGTCCCTTCCTTAGTTTCTTACTATGCGATCTTGTGCTTCTAAAGTCATATTCTTCTCTCAGGATCAGTTTCTCATTATCCACTTCATCCATTCCATTAATCAATTTATAAACTTGTATCAGATCCCTCTCTCTTCTCTGCTCCAAGGTTGGTAGATCCATTGCCTTTAGTCTCTCCTCATATGCCATCCCTTTAAATTCTGGAACCATTCTTGTAGCCATTTTTTGTAGTCTCTCAAATTTTATGTGTTTCTTTTTATGGGGAGTCCACACAACTCCTGCATATTCCAATCTAGGTCTTATTTTAGTACTTATCAATTTCTTCATCATTTCCTTGTCCATATAGTGAAATGCTACTCCAATATTCCTTAGCAAATTATACGTCTCTCTGAAAATTCTATCAATATGGCTTACTGGTTGATTATTTTCTTCCATTGGCACTCCCTAGTCCTTTTCCTTTTTTACTTTTTCTATCTTATAGATTCCCACTGGTCGTCTTTCACTTTTTCCCATTTCCATGACATGGCTTTTGTCCACATTGAATTCCATCTCCCATTTTTTGCTCCATTTCCAGATCTTGTTTAAGTCTTCCTGTATGTGTGTGTGTGTGTGTGTGTGTGTGTGTATTTACCTAGTTGTAGTTTTACAGGGCTTGGGCTTTATGTTCGTGTGGCCCCGTCTCCATATCTACACTTATCCAATCTTACTTTAAAAGTATGCACACTCGTTGCAGACACTACTTCTTCATTTAAACTGTTCCACGTCTCAATACATCTGCGGGAAACTATATTTTTTAATATCTCTCAGACATCTTCCTTTTCTTTACTATGCGATCTTGTGCTTCGTATGTCATATTCTTCTCTCAGGATCAGTTTCTCATTATCCACTTGGTCCATTCTGTTGATCAATTTATAAACTTGTATCAGGTCTCCTCTCTCCCTTCATTGTTCCAGGGTTGGTAGATCCATAGCCTTTAGTCTCTCTCCATATGTCATCCCTTCAAATTCTGGAACCATTCTTGTAGCTATTTTTGTAGCCTCTCAATTTCCTTATGTGTTTCTTTTTATGAGGGGTCCACACAACTCCTGCATATTCCAATCTGGGTCTTATTATAGTACTTATCAATTTCTTCATCATTTCTTTGTCCATGTAGTGAAATGTTACTCCAATATTCCTTAGCAAATTATATGTTTCTCTAAAAATTCTATCAATATGGCTTACTGGTTGATTGTTTTCTTCCATCATCACTCCTAAGTCCTTTTCCTTTTTAACTTTCTCCAGTTCTACTCCATCTCCCATCTTATAGATTCCCACAGGTCGTCTTTCACTCTTTCCCATTTCCATGACATGGGTTTTGTTCACATTGAATTCCATTTCCCACTTCTTACTCCATTCCCAGATCTTATTTAGGTCTTCTTGCAGTATTTCACAATCCTCCTTTTGCTTTATAACTCTGCACAGTTTCGTATCATCTGCAAACAGATTTATGTAGCTGTTCACTCCTTCTGGCATGTCGTTGATATAAATGAGGAAAAGTATTGGTGCCAATACTGACCCCTGTGGCACTCCGCTTTCTACTACTCTCCAATTGGACTTCATATCTTTAACTACCGTCCTTATTTCTCTCCCCCTCAAATAACTTTCTATCCATCTCAATGTGCTTCCTTTTAAGCCACCCTTCTCCTCTAACTTCCATAGTAATCTTGCATGTGGCATTTTGTCAAAACGCCTTTTTCAAATCCAAATAAATACAGTCAGTGTGTGTGTGTGTGTGTGTGTGTGTGTGTGTGTGTGTGTGTAGAGAGAAGTCAAGTGATGCTCTTCATATGGAATCTTTTATATGTATAAAGTTAATCCTCCAATGAAGACAGAAGGTTGCAGGCAGAGTGGAAAAAAGTCACTTTTAGTGGCTATATGAGTGTAGCTCAAGTTGACATGATTGTGTGGTGTTTTACAGGTGGGGTGAGGTCACTGACCACCTCCTGCCTTCAGCTGAGAGCAGCAGCAGCAGGTGTCCAGGCAAAGACCAAGGCCACACTGGGAAAGCCGGGCATGAAGAACATTGTGTTAGTGGAGGAGGACACCCTTCCTTATGTCTGGCACACAGTACCAGAAGCTGATGCCCCACGACCTGGCCAGGCAGGCACTCACGTGAGTCTGTGTAGGGTAATGTAGCTGCTATCAGTTATCTTATCTTGATATAGCTAAATTTAAAAAGTGATGAGAATCTTTCTCTAAGTATATACATTAAATTTCTGAAAGTTCAGAATCCAAAACTTTGGAAAGCCAAAACTTCAAATTTTTCAAGTTGATGAATCTTACTTAAAAGTTTTTATTAAAAGATAAAGAATAGAGCCAATGGTATGGCAACACTGTAAGGGACACTGTCTGTTTGTTCAATGGCGTGGGTTTTTTTGTGATTGTACACACGCTACCTCTGACTTATAGCGAGGAAAAAGCAGGAATTTTTTTTTCACAACCTGTCACCAAAACATCGGCAGGAGTCTTTTTTTTTTTTTTTTTTTTCCCCTTGTTTGTCCACGCTCACACCCATTTGCCTGCCCATGTGACATCACGAGGTAGATTATTCACTTGTACATCTACTATTCACATTTCAGCCCAATAGTCCGAGCTTTTGAAGTAGGATTGTTGAGAATAGTACATCACTAAAACTTCAGAAAATTTCAGAACTCGTTTTCTGCTGCCTTCCAAAGTTTCCTACTTAACTGTACAGTGTTAGATGAATTGAATATGTTGTAATGCCAAGTCATTTTGTAGTTTTAAAAGAAGACTAGAGAAATAAAGGATGAGATGAAAATACAGGTTATTATAAGTAAAAAGGGTTTTACGCACATATGCATTTTGAAGTATTATTTAGCTGTGGAATGCAATTCAGGTATGGCTTGACAGATACAGTGGCAGGGCAGATTGGATAACTATAACCTGTCTTCCCTCAATAACTACATGGCTCCAGCCTGCCTCAGCAATGAAATAAAGGCCAGAATATTGGCATGGAGGACCAAAAATGTACTTCCAAAAGACAGTGCAAGATGTACAGGGTGACATAAAAGCACCATTGGTTGCTTGGTTGTGGTTGCAGCTGCTGGCACCCTCCGACCTTCCCTCCAAACACCATACCTCTAAGAAAGACTCATGCCAAGAAAGACATCCAGTCAAGGCAACTGAAACTCTCACGAAGTGAATCTTTCACAACCTCTTGCTTCGTCACGTGGGATATCTTTCTCAGGGTTTGGAGGCAGGCAGGCAGGAATCAAGTAGCTGCGTCTAGGCAACAAATGGTGCTTTTGTGTCACACTGTATGTCTTGATAATGGATTTCTTTAGTAGGCACATTTTTAGTCTGTATGTTTGTTGTTTTCCTGTGGTTCCTTGGTATTGATTGGTAATTACCTTTGCCGTTCCCTGTTTATGGGTATTTGATGTAGAGGTGTCAGGATTTACATCACCATTCTGGAAGTGACCAACATCTTATTCTCCCTACTGTATTTGTCTTTTCCATTTCTTTTTACTTCTCTCTGCTTATGTGACAAACAAACCATGTAGTGGTGTGAGGTCACCACACATGCAACTGGCTGCTATGTGCTGATTTGATGCTTCTTCACTTCTTGCAGCTTACCTGACTTCTTGTGTTCTTATATCTCTTCTAGTGCATGTACCGTAAAAAAAAGTAACTGAAATGTGTTGTTGCAGAGGCTTGGTTGGAAAAGTGGGGCTAGACAAGAGTGTGGTGGACTACATTGTGATGGGCACTGTCATTCAGGAGGTGAAGACTTCAAACGTGGCCCAGAGGCAGCCTTCAGGATTTTCAGACAAGACTCCAGCACACACTGTTACCATGGCCTGCATATCTGCCAACCAGGCCATCACTACCTGTAAGTCAAAGGAAAAGTTGCCCATCTGTTGTTCATTTCTCATTCGTCACTGGTTTTGCTTGATATTTGAAGTGACACAGTGGAAGTTGATAAGAGGAAGAGAATGAAGTGATGTGAGGAAACACAGGATGAATCAAGACTTCATCTGTTGCCTTCCTCACTTGTCTTATTAACCCCTTCCTTACTGCAGTCACCCCCCGATGTAAACAAAGCGTTCCCCTCCTATACCGCAGGCCCCTGCCCGTGTGACGTGCCTCACGGCCAGATCTACACATTATATTTCTTTCTAACTCAGTGTTATGTACTTTTTTCTAAACATATTTTTGTCATTTTATTAATAAAAGAAAACGTAAACATAATCATAAATTGTGCACTAATCATAAATTCAGCACCACACACTCTGCACCTGGTGAGGGTGGCCCTGAGGCAGTCATAACTAGGCTGCTCCCCCTCACTTGCCGAGAGGGTTTCAACACTGCTGTCACTATCACTCTCTCCTATTTCTTTTCAGGATCATAGTCTGAATCATATTCATCTGGAGAGTCTTCCAGTATATCCTCACTATCTGTCTCATAATTATGATAATCCTCATCGCTGCTACAAGCAGACGCCATTATCTCTAATTAGGTAGAGGCAATAGAACAGTTTCACCACGGCCGATACTAGAGAACTGATGTTCTTGGGGGGACTGTGGGAATAATATATGTCAAAGAATAGTGATTGGCTTTATAGTTTATGCATGAAAAATTAACTCCGATATTGATTGGCTAGTGGGGGGGATGGTTTTGTTACGCTGGGGTGGCTAAAAATAACGCCTCCAGTGTTTGTTTGTTTATAGTGAACCAAGTGGAGCATGAAAAAGGCAAAATCCGCACTCAGGCCACGGTTATACACAGAAATGTATTTGTGTGGTACGCACGTACCACGGCAGCATCTTGCGGTACCATGAGGTCGCTTTTGTGCGTACGCACGCACGTACAAAACAGTCTTCGCGGTATGGAAGGGGTTAAGTTATGGCCTACACTACACTGTTGGTCAGAGCGGAAGCCGCTACCTGTGGTACGCTGTGAGAGAGATTAATGACAAAATATGTTTCAATGAGGGTACTCACCTAAACTAGTAATTGATAATGCCCTCATGCCTTCTTGACCTTTTGAATCTCTTGAGAAGTGAATCACCCAGGTGGTGGAGATACTGAGCATCAATATTGTCCCATATATCCTGAATAGTGGCTTGAGGCGTAAGGAGGTATCTCTCCTTTAGCTTCAGTTTTATGTACACCCAGAGGTTTTCTGTATGGTTAAGGTCTGGCAATTTGCGAGCCAAGGTTTTAAAAGGCTGACATTGCAGAAATCAAACCAGTCAACAATTAACTTTGCCGTATGGCAAGGTGCACCATCTTGCATGAAGGTATCAGCTTTGCACTTTTCCATACACTCATTTAACTTATCCAGAATTAGCTCAAAGTAGTTATTTTGGTTCATATGAACCTTCTTAGGCAAAAACACTAATTTTCCAAGACCATAGTAAGAAAACAACCCCACACCATCAAAGAATCTGGGTGTTTTACTGTGTGTGTTGTGTAGTGTGGATTGTAGCAGTTTCTACCAGGTCTGCAGTACACATGGTTTCTCTGGTTATCTGTAACCGGAAAGCTTGCCTCATCTGACCAAAGTATCCTACGCCATTATCGAAATCCCAATCTTTGTGCTGAGATACAAAAGCAAGCCTACTGTTAAGGTGAATATGTGTGAGGTTTTTGAAACTGCACGGCAACTGCAGTATCCCAAGTCGCGTTTCACATATCTCTGCACAGTCCTTTCACTCACACCAGCCAACAAAGCAGGGTTCCTGACCTTGAGTTCCTTGCTGTGTATGCGAGGGTTGGCCTCAAGCTGTCTTCGAATAATGTTCAGAGTTCTCTGGCTCACACTTTGCTTATGCCCTTCAGGCTTGTAAGGTGGTGGCAAAGCGTCTCTTCCTCCCTCACGATAAATTTTGGTCCAATGTTGAACAGTTCTGAGAGCTATGCCAGTGTTCGTGGCAGTTTCTTGATTTGACTTATTCTCCCTCACTAAGGCACAAATAACTGAGATTTGTGCTTTGATAATTAGTTTCCTAGGTCCCATAATATGTAGTAACAGGGCAGAATGGTAAGCTCACACATCTGTAAACCTGATGTAAGAAAATTCAGTTTCAAGCACATGAGCTACAGGTGAGCTTGACTAAGGAAACATATCATTTACTTTGACTACTAGAGCTGCAGAGTTTTCAGATAGCGACATACAGCGAATCCTGCCGTGTGTTTAACCCCTTCAATACTGATGCCTATGTCTATGAAGCCCCAGTAAAATACGGTGACGCCCTTTGTCATATTTCTTTCTGAGCTTTCTTCAGTTTAGTTGTCCCATAATGTGTTGATACCAACTACACACACCGTATGCTGTCTTTGAAATCCTAGTGCTCCTCCCACCATCCTTGTCTCCACCAATCACTAAAGATAAGCTACATGTCCCTTGTGTCTAAAATTACCCAATGGCATAGACTGTTCCTCTCTCTCTCTCTCTCTCTCTCTCTCTCTCTCTCTCTCTCTCTCTCTCTCTCTCTCTCTCTCTCTCTCTCTCTCTCTCTCTCTCTCTCTCTCTCTCTATCTTTTTTCCTCCTATCTTTTATATCTCTCGAAGATAAGTTACATGTGTCTTGTAACATTTGTGCCACACACACACACACACACACACACACACACACACACACACACACACACACACACACACACACACACACACACACACACTCTCAACACTCTCTCTCTCTCTCTCTCTCTCTCTCTCTCTCTCTCTCTCTCTCTTCTCTCTCTCTCTCTCTCTCTCTCTCTTCTTTTGAAAGATAAGCTACATCGTCCCGCTTGTGTCTAAATTATTAGCAAATGTCACATCTCTCTCTCTCTCTCTCTCTCTCTCTCTCTCTCTCTCTCTCTCTCTCTCTCTCTCTCTCTCTCTCTCTCTCTCTCTCTCTCTCTCTCTCTCTCTCTCTCTCTCTCTCTCTCTCTCTCTCTCTCTCTCTCTCTCTGAGAGAAGTGTCCACTTTCCTCTTAAGGGATATAGTGACTAAAAATAGCAGCATAATACACAAAGACAAGTATGACAAGCTTCAGAGTTTACTCTCCCACTACCACTTATATCATACAGGTCTTTTTAACATCTTCATTAAGAGTTAAGAAGGATGAATTTTGGTCAGAGTGGAAGTCTTCCCTTTAGTGCCTTCCACTCTGATCAGCAGTGTATAATGCCTGTAGGCATATTTAAAGAGTATATGGGAAGCCCTGTTCAGCTTCCACCCATTAGTTCCTGGGCAATTTCATTACCCATATCGCCATGTAAAGGACAGAACACTACTTGACCATCACCCTCGTTCTGGATTGTTTGGCCACTCCATCGACACTTCGCTCATTTCTCTCTGCCATGTATGTTTCAGAACCCTGCTTCTTCCGGTCACTCCAGCCTCGAGGCCCCAGCGAACACCCAACTGAGTCTACCTTGAGCCTCGCTAACACCCAGACCAGAGAACTCCTGGACTCTCCAAGAACTGGCCTCCTCTGCTGCCCTGGTTTCACCTCTACCTTCTTCCCGGCGCCACAGTCTGCCTCCAGTGTTGGTGAGATTATGTTCTCTGGCCTCACTCGCTCTAGGGAGACTCATTCTTTTTGCAAGGTGTCCCTTTTGTTGTTGTTATATTGTGTTTACCTCTGTGTTTTTCAAGTCTAGTAAACTGGGAACCATTCTTGTTTATTACCGCCCATTAAATGTAGTTCATCCTGGACCCAGTTTAGACAGGCCAGTGATCTTTGCACCTGCCCTCTCAACAAATAGACTAAACTAGTAATTATTCTTACACACCACCCAAGTGCATCTTTAGTGTAACCACCTAGAACATGATGACACTAGGTAACTTTAAACCACTTGACAAATGGCATAGCTTTAAAGTGGTATGTGGTGGGATTTGAACCTATATGTCTCTCGATCCCATGCTCATCACCTTATCACTATGCCACAGCATCCTTCATATAGACCTGAGAGACTGCAAATTTTTGTCAGGAAATGGCATAAGCTGGTCTCTATACTGGAGCAGACACATCCTGAGATACCACTATACAAGGAAAGCTCCCTTTGATAGCCAAAACTGTCATCTGGATCTTTCCACTAGCTGTGAATACCTGGTAGATGTTTATGAGCATTAGAGTCACAGTATTTCTTCTTATCAAAGTGGTGAAGAACTCTAGATGATAGGAGTCATCAGATGTATCTCATCAGTAATCAAGGATTGTCTTATTTTATAAAGATGATCAAAGTCAGAATAGAGTGAGAGTTGTTATTAGTGCACCACATCTCCTGTAGGAGCCAAGCCAGTCAAAGCTGTCATTGTACTACTAAACATACAAGTGTTACTTACTTTCAGCTCCATGCACTGCTCCTTTATTGATGACAGGTGTTTTATTGTCCTTGCAGGACTGATGCATGAGTGTATGATGCCTGTGTCTGGAGTAGTTCATGTCAGACGTCCCTATTCATTCACAAAAATGAGAGAACTTATGCTGAAACTCAACAAGGCCTACAGGTAACAAAGTGTGTGTGTGTGTGTGTGTGTGTGTGTGTGTGTGTGTGTGTGTATTTACCTAGTTGTATTTACCTAGTTGTAGTTTTACAGGGCCTGGGCTTTATGCTCGTGTGGTCCCGTCTCCATATCTACACTTATCCAATTTTTCTTTAAAACTATGTACACTCTTTGCTGACACCACTTCCTCACTCAAACTGTTCCAAGTCTCAACACATCTTTGCGGAAACTAAATTTTTAACATCTCTCAGACATCGTCCCTTCCTTAGTTTCTTACTATGCGATCTTGTGCTTCTAAAGTCATATTCTTCTCTCAGGATCAGTTTCTCATTATCCACTTCATCCATTCCGTTAATCAATTTATAAACTTGTATCAGATCCCTCTCTCTTCTCTGCTCCAAGGTTGGTAGATCCATTGCCTTTAGTCTCTCCTCATATGCCATCCCTTTAAATTCTGGAACCATTCTTGTAGCCATTTTTGTAGTCTCTAATTTTCTTATGTGTTTCTTTTATGGGAGTCCACACAACTCCTGCATATTCCAATCTAGGTCTTATTTTAGTACTTATCAATTTCTTCATCATTTCCTTGTCCATATAGTGAAATGCTACTCCAATATTCCTTAGCAAATTATACGTCTCTCTGAAAATTCTATCAATATGGCTTACCGGTTGATTATTTTCTTCCATTGTCACTCCCAAGTCCTTTTCCTTTTTACTTTTCTAGTTCTACTCCATCTCCCATCTTATAGATTCCCACTGGTCGTCTTTCACTTTTCCCATTTCCATGACATGGCTTTTGTCCACATTGAATTCCATCTCCCATTTTTTGCTCCATTTCCAGATCTTGTTTAAGTCTTCCTGTAGTATTTCACAATCCTCTTTTGTTTAATGACTCTGCACAGTTTCACATCGTCCGCAAACAGATTTATGTAGCTGTTCACTCCCTCTGGCATGTCATTTATATATACGAGAAAAATATTGGTGCCAATACTGACACCTGTGGCACTCTGCTGTCTACTGTTCTCCACTTGGACTTCATATCTTTAACTATCGTCCTTATTTCTCTCCCCCCTTAAGTAATTCTTCATCCATCTCAATGTGCTTCCTTTTAAGCCACCCTTCTCCTCTAACTTCCATAGTAATCTTTCATGTGGCACTTTATCAAAAGCCTTTTTTAGATCTAAATAAATACAGTCAACGCATCCCTCTCTCTCTTGTACTTTATCAACTATTCTAGAGTAGAAACTCAATAAATTTGTCACACATGACCGACCTTTTCTAAAACCAAATTGGCTATTTGATAATATTTTGTTGTCTTCAAGAAACTCGATCCATTGCTTCTTTATTACTTTTCACACATCTTGCATATTACACTAGTTAGTGATACCGGTCTGTAATTTAAAGGTTCTTCCTTCCTTCCGCTCTTATATATGGGAACCACCTCAGCTCTTTTCCACTCCACTGGCACTGTTCCATTTTCTATTGAGCATTTTATGATGTTGTATATTGGACTTGCTAGTTCTTCCCTACATTCTTTCAGTATTCTGCCTGAGACTTCATCCGGTCCCATTGCCTTTTCCTCATCCAATTCCGTCATCAACTTTTTATTTCAAGCTTGGTTACTTTAATCTCTTTCATATAGACAGTCTCTATTACCCTGTGGTCTTTCAAATTTGGATTCCTTAGTAAAGACCTCATGAAATTTACTATTTAACAGTTCTGCCATACTTTTTGGGTCTTCCACCATTCCGTTTTCTCCTTTTAACCTTTCTATTGTTTCTTTTTGTCTTATTTTTCCATTTATGAATCTGTAGAACAATTTTGGTTGTTCCTTACATTTTTCGACAATGTCCTTTTCATAGTTCTTTTCTTCTTCCTTTCTCACCTTAGCATATTCATTTCTTGCTGTTTTGAAGTTTTCCTTATTTTCTGGATTTCTGTTTCTTCTCCACCTTTTCCATGCTCCATCTCGTTTCTCCTTTGCCCTAGCACATCTTGCATTAAACCAATCTTTCTTTCCTTCTTCTTTAGGTCTATATTTTGGAACATATTCCTGACCCCAGTTTTGTATATTTCCAAAAATAAGTTATATTTCTCTTGAACCGTTAATGAGTTTTCCATCTCCTCCCAGTTTACGTTTTAAAATAGTTCTTGAGATTCTCAATATCAGCCTTTCTGTAATTTAATCGGTCTCCTTTGTATGATTCATCTCTATCTTCCTTTCCTTCTTCTATATCCATTTCTAATATTACATGGTCACTCTTTCCCAATGGGCACTTGTATCTTATATCATCGTTAATTGGTATATCCCTTGTAAAACTAGGTCTAATCTTGCCGGCTCATCGTTTCCTCTGAATCTTGTGTTTTCCTTTACTCTTTGGACCATCAAATTATCTATCATTAGGTTCAGGAATCTATCTCCCCAGGCATCTTCCCCCATACCACTTTCATAATTTTCCCAGTCTACCTCCTTACAGTTGAAATCTCCTACCAATATCACTTTTCTCCTTTCCTTAATGATTCTTGTAAGACTCCTTATTGTGTCATCTATCATGTCTCTATATTCTTGGTTAGTCCATGAGTTTGTTTTTGGTGGCACATATGTTCCAATGATTGTTAACTCCTTTTGTCAATATGCATCTTAACATACAGTATTTCTGATTTTCCTTCCCCAAACTCCACTTGATTTACCACTATCTCCTTCCTTAACATCATCATGACTCCTCCTCCTCCTTTACCCACTCTGTCTCTCCTCCATATATTATACCTTTTATCTATGTCTATTTTTATTGCCTCATTTAACTTTGTTTCCACCAGGCATACAATATCTGGTTCTTCTTTCTTTATGTAATCTCTTAATTCTAATTTACTAGATAAAATCCCATCTATGTTTGTATACATCATTTTTAATCTCTTGTTCTTATCATTTTTAGTTAAACTTGCTCCATTCTTTTCTCTTCTTTCTCTTTTATATACCATTTCCTTATCCTGTCTCCTATAATTCTCCAAAAAAATGCCTTCTTCTCCTCCTCTGACCTTTCATTATTTTTTTCTCTTGCTTCTGCCACCAGTTCATTGTGTCTCTTCCTTTCCTCCTCGTTTCTATTTTTCTTTATATATATATCTTTGCAACCTTCTGTTTCTCTGAGTTTCGTTTTTCTATATAGTACTTCTTCTGCTGCTGCTTGTGATTTTAGTAATATCTTAATTGGTCTCACTGTTCCTTCTTGATATGGTCCCATTCTATGGATTTCTTCTACTTCCTCTTCTAAGTTCTGTCTATCCTCGTCATTCAGATGTTTTAGTAGGTCTTTACTGATTTCATTTCGTCTTTTTCCTTCTTGGTCTATATTTAACATTTTTTCTTTCAGTCCAAAAATAATTACACTCTTCTTTTT
>NC_059274.1:9250326-9265326 GCF_017591435.1 Portunus trituberculatus
AGGAAATGCAAAGGGGTCACTTTAAAAGCTATTTTAATAACCCCATAATGAAACTGACATACACATAGATATAACATGAAACATGAAACTGACATACACATAGATATAACATGAAACATATGAAACTGACATACACATATACATATAACACAGAAATAAATACAACAATAAAGAACCCAACTTAATACCTAACAATAATACTAATCCTATATGGAGGCAACGTGAAAAAAACAGACGAGGGGAAGTGATACTTATGAGGTGTCGCAGTGGTGAAGTGCTGGGTGATGGTTGATCCCACACGGTAGTCCAAGAGGCGTTGTGTTCACTGGTTGAGGCCTGGACCTCGACTGACTTCCAGAAAGCCAAGAGCTGGCTTAACACTTCCGGTTAAGTCGAATGGGGCCGCGTGAATCCAACTCCGGGACAGTAGCGGGGTTTCATGAGACGGTGACGTGGAAGGTTCATGAGACGGTGGCGTGGAAGGTTCATGAGACGGTGACGTGGAAGGGGAGGTGGAGAGGTGGCGAACGAGGTAACAAGCGGAGGTGATGGTAGTGGAGTATGTTACGGGCGGGCAGTAACATTTCCTCCCCCCTAAGACCTCCGTAATGGCTTATGAAGGAGGTGAGACGGGAGATCTTGATAAGGCGTCGGCGATGATGTTGTCCACCCCCTTGATATGGTGGACTTCAAGTTGAAGGGTTGAGTTAACAAGGCCCACCTAAGAATGCGTTGGTTTCGGTTCTTCATGGCGTGAAGGAAGGCCAGAGGGTTGTGATCGGTGAAGACCTTCGTAGTTTGAGGACCAGGATGAAGGTAGCACTCAAAACATTGGAGCGCCAGGACGAGTGCCAGAGCCTCCTTCTCGATGGTGGAGTAGTTGAGTTGGTGTTTCTTCAGCTTGGTGGAGTGATAGGCGATGGGATGGAGGATGCCGCTTGTGGGGTCCGCTTGAAGGAGGACAGCACCCACTCCAACTCCACTCGCGTCCACTTGTAGATGGAAGGGGCGGGAGTGATCTGGCGTCCAGACCACTGGCTCCGAGGAGAGGAACGCCTTGAGATGTTGGAAGGCTTGGTCACAGGTCGGGGTCCAGTGGAAGGGGACGGAAGTGCTGATAAGGTCCGTCAGGGGGGCGGCCAGGGTGGAGAAGTTCCTACAGAATCGTCTGTAGAAACCAGCCATCCCCAAGAACCTCATGAGAGCTTTCCTGGTGGTAGGGACAGGAAGCCAAGGATGGCCTCCACGTTGGCTCTCTTGGGCGAACCTTGCCGTTCCCCACCACATGTCCCAGGTAGACCACCGTAGACTTCCCGAAGGTGGACTTGGCCAGGTTGATTGTAAGCCCGGCTTCCTGCAACCGACCCATCAGCCTCCGAAGACGGGTCAGATGTGTCACCCAGTCGTCCGAAGTCACCACCAGGTCGTCCAGATAGGCAGATGTTCCCTCCAAGTCCTGGGTGATGTAATTTATAGCCCTCTGGAAGGTGGCGGGAGCATTAGACAAGCCGAAGGGCATCACTGTGTATTGGTATAGTCCGAAGGGGGTGATGAAGGCGGATATTATTCGGGCCTCGTCCGAGAGGGGAATCTGGTAGTAACCTTTAAGTAAATCTATAGTGGTTACAAATTTGGCTACTCCTATACTATCTATAAGGTCCTCTATCAAGGGCAATGGGTAGGAGTCTGGCACCGTCACTTTATTTAATTTCCTGTAGTCGGTGCAAAATCGACTACTACCATCTGGCTTAGATGTTAACAGGCAGGGAGAAGCCCAGGGGATATACTAGGTTCTGCAAGGTGATGACAGAGCAGATAGTCTACCTCTTTTTTCATCAAGTCTCTTTTAATGGGTGAAATGCGATAGGCTGGTTGTCTTATAGGCTTGATGTCATTAGATATTAATGTTATATCATGTTGGATAGTAGTACAAAGTCCTGGAAGGTCACCTGTGATTTCTGAAAAGTCTAGCAATAACTTTTTAAGATCAGACTGTTGTGAAGGTGTTAAGGAAAGAAACACCTCATCAAGGTTGGACATGATTTGGCTGTTTGAGGGCGTCCTTTAGGTGACGAGAAGAGGAATTCGATGTCGGACTCTTCCTCGGGGGGCACAGGACCAGACTCCTTCCCTACCAGACATACAGGTACAGTGCGAGACAAGTCGTCCTCTGGTTCTCTGGAGTGGTAAGGTTTCATTAGATTAATATGAACTAGTTGGGAATCCTTACGACGGTCAGGAGTGTGGACCACATAGTTTAATGGACTTAGTTTTTGAGCCACAACATAAGGTCCCATGAACTTACTGTGAAGAGCATTGCCTGGAGTGGGGAGAAAAGTAAAACCTTGTCTCCTGGTTTGAAACTTCTCATGACAGATTTGGGAAGAGAATTCTGTTGCATTTTAGTTTGAGATTTGAGGAAGTTTGATTTAGCAAAAGATCTGACTTCACTGATTTTATTCTTAAGGTTACTGATGTAGTCAGACACACTGGGGCTTGAAGGAGTATTTTGAGTAAACCATTGATCCTTTAATATTTTGAGAGGCCCCCTGATCTGTCTACCATAGAGTAATTCAAAAGGGAGTAACCTAAAGAATCTTGAGGAGATTCTCTTAAAGCGAAGAGAAGGAAAGAGATACTTTCATCCCAGTCTCCTTGATGCTCCAAGCAATACTTCTTCATCATGGATTTTAATGTTTGGTGAAACCGCTCCAGACAGCCTTGGGATTGGGGTGGTAAGCCGAGGAGGTAACATGGTCGATGTTTAGCTCATTCACTATCTGTTGGAAAAAATTGCTAGTGAAATTGCTACCCTTGTCAGACTGAATTTGTTTTGGAATTCCTACCGAGGTGAAAAATGTATTAGATGTTTTACAATGGTCTTTGATGTGATGTTCTTAAGAGGAATGCTTCAGGGTACCTGGTAGTGGGATCCATGAGGGTTAACAAATACTGATTCCCTCGTTTGGTTTTGGGTAAGGGCCCTACGCAGTCTAGAATGATCTTTTCGAAGGGCTCCGTCTGAACTGGAATAGGCGTCAGAGGAGCTGGCACAAGGCGTTCGTTAGGCTTACCCACAATTTGACATATGTGACATGTTTTTACATAGTGTGACACATCCTTTTCATTCCTGGCCAAAAAATGTTGAAGAGCCTTCTTGTAGGTTTTTTGGATGCCTAGATGACCTGACAATCCATCATGAGCTAGTTCTATAATGGCTGGTCTTACAGACAAGGGATGACAACTTGATGTGTTTCTGACCAGGTGTCTAGTTGTTTCAGTTCAGGAGGTCTGTAGGCACGCATCAGGACTCCTTCCTGATAATAAAAACAAGGCAATTTAGACATATCCTTTGTCTCACTGGCAACATGTCTGATCTTAGCCAAAGTGAGATCCTGTTCCTGAGCATTAATCAAATTCTCCTTTGAAATGATGTTATTGTACAAGTTGTCAGTAGAGGCAATCATTGGTGGAGGAGGTGGTGAAAGGGCAGGGACTTGGACTGAGACCTGGTGACTGCACACACTGGGAAGAAGTGAGGGGATGTTTCGTCCAGGGTCTTAGTGGGACTTTCTGTTAAGGAGAATCAAGAACAATTAAGTTTGGAACAGCCAAGTTACCCGCAAGATCATTACCCAGTACAAGATGTACGGTACTGGCAGTTCACCAGGTTTAATGGCTACCACAACCTCTCCTGAAATGAATGGGCACTGTAAGCTAATATTAGCCAAGGGATAGGAGAGCTGTGATTCGAGACCTGTAAGGATCACCTTCTCCCCAGTGAAAGCCTGTTTGATGTTAGGGATGACATCTTCCCTTAAGATGGATTGGGCAGCACCTGTATCACGCAGAACCTTGACATTTATTGCCTTGTCTTTACCATCAGTCAGGACACTTTACCTTGATACATGTACGAGTCATAAAGTTCTAGAGGAGAGTTGACAGGGTTAGCTAGGGCCACTGGTTTCTTGTTCTCAAATGTGTTAGGTTTAGGGCCACAAAAGAAAGTTGACGTTGAGAGGCCTTGCAACTTGGGTGTCTACATTTCTGGATCGTGTGACCTGGCTTTTTACAGTATGTACACCAGGGGGAATTATATGCATTTGGCGAGAATCCGGTCGGCTTACCACCCGCGCCCCCAAAACCTTCCCCAAAGGAGGACCTAACATTAGATAGTGAACCACGACCTCTACTACCCAGGGATCCCATCAACAAAGCAAAGGCATCAGCCACTTTAGCAGCAGACATAAGATCACTCTTTCCCCGTTCTTCCACATGCCTCAGAATATTAAAGGGTAACTTGTTCTTCCATTCTTCCAGGACCATTAGATTGAGCAACTCCGAAAAGGTGGTAATGTTAAGGGCGGCTAATGTTAAATTGTCTAAATTTCTCATTATAGTCAAACAGTGCCTGAGTCACTTTGGGTGTGAAAAGGACTTCAGTACAGGTTACAAATCTCTCCCAGTATTAGGGCAAAAGGATTAGAGATCACCTGACCTTTTAAGCCTTCACCAACCACCTTTTTCTCTCTCTGCATAATTTTGTAAAAGGGTAAAGAAAGTCCAAAAACTTTCTAAATAATATAACATACCTATTCTGCTTTCAAAATATTATTTTCCACAATCACTGAGGTATAAGTCAAGGTTTTAGAAGTAGTTATATACGTTGTATAAAGTTCCTTCTTGGCTGTATATTGTACCAGATTCGTGACTTTTCTTCCATCTTTCTTTGGCCAGGTGATAAATGAATGACCCTGAACCCATTCCCCACCCCACCTGCCTGCCCCCAGACCTACCTGTATGTATACAATTGTTATTATCTATTTCTACTACAGTGCATTCATAACACTACAAACCCTTATTGAATCTGTATGTTTTAAGGGAAATAAAACATAAGAATAATTAGTAAATAGGTGACATGTAGTGATGTGTGTTCTGATTTGGCATAGTGGCTAACGTAAGCAGCCATTTAATGGCTAACCATGACTTAAATTGTCTTAGTTTCTCACTAGCAAATTCAACATAGGTGTGAGACTCTGGTTTCATATACTTTCGGAACTGTTGTCTGTATCCGTCAGAAGTGATAGAGTAAGCGTCTAGAATGTTACCTTTGATCTCTTCATATTCTACCTCATCACTAAGGCCCTATAAGCTTTTCCTACTAGCTTAGGGACAAGGAGAGACACCCACTGATCCTTGGGCCATTTATTCCTATTAGTAATGCTCTCAAAGGCGCGAAATGACCCGTCAACATCAGATTCATCAAAAGGGGGAACTAGCGGAGCAGCTGTAGCGGGATTAAAGCTTGCTAACTTTTTCTTTATATCTATTTCTTCCCCTCTAAACTTAGCGTCATTTCGTAGGGCTAACTCCTGAATTTCTAACTCTTTCTCCTGCCTTTTAAGTTGTAACTGAAATTCTCTCATTTATCTTTATCTTCTTTTCTGCCTGTAGTTGCATTTGTTTTTCCTGTAGTTGCATTTCTTTTGCTTCTTTTTCTGCCTGTAGTTGCATTTGTTTTTCATGCATCCGGTATTCTAGTTTAAGCTTCTCAATTTCCCACTGACTTATCCTACTCTTATCCTGTTCTTCCTGGGACTGTGTATTATAGTCCTCGTAGAGGCTGACATGGGAGTTAACTCTTCTATGGCATTTCCTAGCAACTGACCTTCTTGCACTAGATGTTCAACAACTACATTCTTAATGACCTCTTTAGTCATCTGAGACGTGATGGGAACATCAAAATGTTTAGCGATGGCTTTCCATTGGTCCTTCTTTATATTAGCATCTTTAAGTTGTTCCAGAGAAGGGTCACAAAAATCTTCAACGTTAAACTGAGCGGAAGCCATATTAAATAGATGTTAAACAAACAACAACAAAAAAAAATGATAAGCGAATTACTTAAGTGAGGAACTTGGCAGAGTGATAATAAAGGCAACCTTGGAAATTACCTAGATTATACTTAAGTAAACACTTATGAGTACAATCACTAATGAGGGGTAAACTAGAGAATTACAGCATTAAGAGGGATCCGGATTACTCTAATTATGAGACTTGAAAGTGAGGAGCGAATTGTACTGAGACTTGTTATTGATAAGGAGGCGGATTAGTCTGAGAGACTAGTTAAAATGGCCGATTCTAACTAGCGAGAAAAATTATCCGCGAAGTGAGGGGATTGAGGTTTCGCATGAACATATGATGATCCCAACACTTGGATAACACTTATTACACACCTGCCTATGTGCAAAAAATAGAAATAAGTGCTATCTGTGAACACGCCTTTCTACCTGGTTTCCTGCTCTACCACTGCTATGCGATACCAATGAAAGTCACAAAGCACTTTTAACCCAAAAAGAGCCACTTGATCGCACAAAGGTAAATTTAAACCACAAGCAGAGTAAGTCACAGAAAAAAACACATCAAAGTCACAACACCACAGAAACACAAGAAAAAATAATGTAATCACAGAAAAAAAGTTACTGGAAAAATGGAACACTGAACTACTACTACTACTACTACTACTACTACTACAAGGAGGGTAGAGGAGGTGGGAATACTGCATTCAACTTCGAATGATCTAACTTTCACAAGGTTCTGGCAAAACAGATGTGCAAAAGATTACTTTACTTTAAAAATGTTACAAACAATATCAAATGTACATCTTCAGAGGGACTTCAATACTGGTTATCAAAACACTGGTTATCAAGACAATATAATAAAAATGATAATTTTGGTCACAAGGTCTCTTACATCACTCTCGCTCTGAGCACATCATATAAAAAAAAGGGCAGAAAAATGTCTATTTTAGCATCTCTCAACCTATTTGGATGACAATCCGTCAAGCTTCAGTTAGACATTTCTAATCATATTTCTGTAATTACCTAATTTACATGATTACAGTAAGTATATCACAATATATAGTGCTATGTTATACTTTAACATCTCTTGACAAAACAGTTAAAAGAATCCATACACACTGAAATCCACGATTACAACCACCATTGAATGCCTTTGTTGTCACAGGACGAGAGACTTTCTGATTAAAACAGCATGTAAGGCAACTGTACATCCCATTAGAGTCTTGCAACTACCGGTTCTTCCGCCTAGCCTGTGTTTGTTGAATGCCCTGGTAGTAGCCTGTATGGTAGCCAGTCATGTACCAGCTCATTAACATAGTATGTAGTGCCTCTGATGTCTCGGAGTTCTCACCAGTATTCAAGGCGAGGGCTGGGGGTGGGGGCAGCAAAGGAAGATGTGGCTGAAAAGAATAAATTAAGAAAAAATTCAATTAATCTTTAAACAAAATAACGTTACTCACATTATGCTACTGCATGAAAACGAGAGGACCCATACTGGCAAGTTTTTAGTATTCGCTGGCTGGTTTAATTAAGGAGTGGGTCAGCATCGTCTCATGGTATAGAGGAGTCGTCTTTATATGTTATATTACGATTTACCATGCTTTTACTCCTTCCTGTATTTTTCCGTTGTTATTTTACCATGGTATTTCTTTATAATTACTTGAATTTATGTGACTAACATCATTATATAAAAACAAAATATAGTCGCCTGGCATACCAAGCTCTTTAATTTTTAGAGACTTTAATACAGCACAAAATCATAACATACATTTCACCTCGCCTCTGCAGTACTTAATGCTTCACAAGGAAAGTATACTGCTATTTTTGTTCGATTTTCTTTGAGAAAAAAAAATTGTGGCCAAAAGCAAAATAACCTGCGGGTGCTGCAGTGCTTTTATCACCGTGTCCCTAAGCTGTGATACCATGTGGGGTTTTCACGGAATTTATGGGCTAAAGGGGATACTTTTGGGTACTTATCTCAAAGCCCAGCTATGAAAGTTGAGTGAGGAAGAATGCATGAGTGGACAGGATTGAATGTGCGCTTGGAGATGGATAAAGCGACTGTCCATTATCTATCATTGTTAAGTCTCTGTGATGCTGAACACGTCCATGCAGAAAGAATTGGTTGAAAATAGACAATCTCAAAATCAGACTTTTATTTCTAAGTTATGAAAATAAACTCATTTATGGGACTTTATATGTTCATGTTTTCTTGTAGTCTACTTCCTAGCCTTGAAGGAAAGAAAATATACTAACTTTGAGTTATCAATTGAGTAACAAAGTTATTTTCGTCCCAAGGATAGAGATGGTGTAAAAAAAAAAAAATGTACCATGCATGGTTATAACCTTAAGTTCACCATTAAGACATTTATGCCATAGAAATGTGTTTAAAAAAAAAAACTAAATTATCTTACTATATCAGTATGTGAAAATAGAATGTCCAAAAATATACGATATTTGGTAAATCTGGCAACCACAACGTGAATTTGGGTCCTCTTCTATTTATTAGAAATGTTATTACCTTTTAAAGGGATATACAAAAGTACAAATTAGAAAACACACACACTGCAAGAAGACCTAAATAAGATCTGGGAATGGAGTAAGAAATGGGAAATGGAATTCAATGTGAACAAAAGCCATGTCATGGAAATGGGAGAGTCAAAGATGACCTGTGGGAATCTATAAGATGGGAGATGGAGTAGAACTGGAGAAAGTCAAAAAGGAAAAGGACTTAGGAGTGATGATGGAAGAAAACAATCAACCAGTAAGCCATATTGATAGAATTTTTAGAGAAACATATAATTTGCTGAGGAATATTGGAGTAGCATTTCACTACATGGACAAAGAAATGATGAAGAAATTGATAAATACTATAATAAGACCCAGATTGGAATATGCAGGAGTAGTGTGGACCCCTCATAAAAAGAAACACATAAGAAATTGGAGAGGCTACAAAAATGGCTACAAGAATGGTCCCAGAACTTGAAGGGATGACATATGAGGAGAGACTAAAGGCTATGGATCTACCAACCTTGGAACAAAGAAGGAGAGAGGAGACCTGATACAAGTCTATAAATTGATCAACAGAATGGACCAAGTGGATAATGAGAAACTGATCCTAAGAGAAGAATATGACACCAAGCACAAGATCGCATAGTAAAAGCTGAGAAAGGGAAGATGTCTGAGAGATATTAAAAAATATAGTTTCCCGCAGAGATGTATTGAGACGTGGAACAGTTTAGATGAAGAAGTAGTGTCTGCAACGAGTGTGCACACTTTTAAAGTAAGATTGGATAAGTGTAGATATGGAGACGGGGCCACACGAGCATAAAGCCCAGGCCCTGTAAAACTACAACTAGGTAAATACAACTAGGTACACACACACACACACACACACACGAGACGCGGTAGAGGAAGCACGCAATACCGTCGCTCCCGAGAATCAGCTGATCTTCACTACCTTTGTTTGGGTTTACAGTGGCCTGGGCGATAAGTGTGGACTCATTTTTTTTCATGAATACAGTGTTAAATAATAATGAGTGAGAAAGATATTCCATCTAAATGCAGGTATGTGACAAGGGAAAGAATGAAAGCTGATGATGACAATGTTGGTGAGGGAGAAAGAGAATTTGAAGGCTTTGATACGGCGCAAACTTCACTATTTGATAGAGTCTTGACTATCGAACGTAAATTAGATAAATTGATAAAGGAGAGTATGGGAATGAAAGAGAATGAAGAACAGGATAAAGAGCTCCAGAAATTGAAAGAAAGGATAAAAAGAGTGGAAGAAAACGAAACTAGGCTAAGAACCGAAAATGAAGAATTAAAAGTGGAAGTAGCGAACTACAAGAAATTGATGGAAGAAGGACTCGGTAAAGCCAAGAAAGAAAAAGAGAAGCTAAAAGATCTAGTTAACAAAGAAGAAGAAAGAGTACAAGACGTGATTAAAAAAGAAGTACAAGCATGGAGAATCCAAGATAAGAAAGACAAGGAATCATTTCAAGAAGTATTTCAAGAACAGTTAAAAGAAAGAGATGAAAATATGACAAGCAAAATGATAGGAGTCCTCAAGAAAAAAGAAAATTTAGTAAGAGAAATTGCGGAAAAAAAGAAGAGTGTAATTATTTTTGGACTGAAAGAAAAAAATGTTAAATATAGACCAAGAAGGGAAAAAGACGAAATGAAATCAGTAAAAGACCTACTAAAACATCTGAATGACGAGGATAGACAGAACTTAGAAGAGGAAGTAGAAGAAATCCATAGAATGGGACCATATCAAGAAGGAACAGTGAGACCAATTAAGATATTACTAAAATCACAAGCAGCAGCAGAAGAAGTACTATATAGAAAAATGTAAGGAACAACCAAAATTGTTCTACAGATTCATAAATGGAAAAATAAGACAAAAAGAAACAATAGAAAGGTTAAAAGGAGAAAACGGAATGGTGGAAGACCCAAAAAGTATGGCAGAACTGTTAACCCGCTAAGACCGATGGGCAAAATTGCATATTAGCAATTATCATAAAAACATCAACTCTTATAAATTACTCTGGAAAAAAATCTGCTGTTAGTAGACATGACAATGCATCATCCTACAAGTTTTTATTGCTCTACTCACTATGGTTGTCTCAGAATAATAACCGATAATTGGAGAAGATTGTGGCGGCAACTGGGGAGGTGCTTTATGTGTATTCTTACATAATGTAAGGCACTGCTCATGTTTTTATGTGACATGTTTTTCGTGTTTTCACCATATTGGCTGATTATAGTTACGTATGTTTTATCAAGCGTGGGTGACGATGTTGTCACAATAGCGAGGTCGGGATCTAAACCAGTGCACTTTCCGTCTTGTCCTGCCTTGTCTATCACTTTTATCACTAAACTTTAGCTTCCTCTTAGCACCAGTAGCCATAGTTGTAAATAATAGTTCTTAAATAAGTAAATACGTAAATACGTAAATAATTATCACCGCGAAGACGCTCACGCACCTCACAGAAATTTGCGGAGACTAGCTGGCTAGAGCGGTGTGCTTCCTGGGAGCCGACAGTACTACCATAGGCCTACGTCATGACCAAATATAGCAGCGCTACCAATGCTAGCGGTTTTATTAGAAAGTAGCTGATTTAAGGACTGTCGGAAATGTGCAATGCAGCCCTATTTAAGGCCTGTCGGACTTTACGGGTTAAATAGTAAATTTCATGAGGTCTTTACTAAGGAATCCAAATTTGAAAGACCACAGGGTAATAGAGAGACTGTCTATATGAAAGAGATTAAAGTAACCAAGCTTGAAATAAAAAAGTTGATGACGGAATTGGATGAGGAAAAGGCAATGGGACCGGATGAAGTCTCAGGCAGAATACTGAAAGAATGTAGGGAAGAACTAGCAAGTCCAATATACAACATCATAAAATGCTCAATAGAAAATGGAACAGTGCCAGTGGAGTGGAAAAGAGCTGAGGTGGTTCCCATATATAAGAGTGGAAGGAAGGAAGAACCTTTAAATTACAGACCAGTATCACTAACTAGTGTAATATGCAAGATGTGTGAAAAAGTAATAAAGAAGCAATGGATTGAGTTTCTTGAAGACAACAAAATATTATCAAATAGCCAATTTGGTTTTAGAAAAGGTCGGTCATGTGTGACAAATTTATTGAGTTTCTACTCTAGAATAGTTGATAAAGTACAAGAGAGAGAGGGATGGGTTGACTGTATTTATTTAGATCTAAAAAAGGCTTTTGATAAAGTGCCACATGAAAGATTACTATGGAAGTTAGAGGAGAAGGATGGCTTAAAAGGAAGCACATTGAGATGGATGAAGAATTACTTAAGGGGGAGAGAAATAAGGACGATAGTTAAAGATATGAAGTCCAAGTGGAGAACAGTAGACAGCGGAGTGCCACAGGGTCAGTATTGGCACCAATACTTTTTCTCGTATATATAAATGACATGCCAGAGGGAGTGAACAGCTACATAAATCTGTTTGCGGACGATGCGAAACTGTGCAGAGTCATTAAACAAAAAGAGGATTGTGAAATACTACAGGAAGACTTAAACAAGATCTGGAAATCGAGCAAAAAATGGGAGATGGAATTCAATGTGGACAAAAGCCATGTCATGGAAATGGGAAAAAGTGAAAGACGACCAGTGGGAATCTATAAGATGGGAGATGGAGTAGAACTAGAAAAAGTAAAAAAGGAAAAGGACTTGGGAGTGACAATCAACCGGTTAGCCATATTGATAGAATTATCAGAGAGACGTATAATTTGCTAAGGAATATTGGAGTAGCATTTCACTATATGGACAAGGAAATGATGAAGAAATTGATAAGTACTAAAATAAGACCTAGATTGGAATATGCAGGAGTTGTGTGGACTCCCCATAAAAAGAAACACATAAAAAAATTAAAGAGACTACAAAAAATGGCTACAAGAATGGTTCCAGAATTTAAAGGGATGACATATGAGGAGAGACTAAAGGCTATGGATCTACCAACCTTGGAGCAGAGAAGAGAGAGAGGGGATCTGATACAAGTTTATAAACTGATTAACGGAATGGATGAAGTGGATAATAAGAAACTGATCCCGAGAGAAGAATATGACTTTAGAAGCACAAGATCGCATAGTAAGAAACTAAGGAAGGGACGATGTCTGAGAGATGTTAAAAAATTTAGTTTCCCGCAAAGATGTGTTGAGACTTGGAACAGTTTGAGTGAGGAAGTGGTATCAGCAAAGAGTGTACATTTAAAGAAAAATTGGATAAGTGTAGATATGGAGACGGGACCACACGAGCATAAAGCCCAGGCCCTGTAAAACTACAACTAGGTAAATACAACTAGGTAAATACACAAGTTCTCCTGTCTTCATATTAAATAAGTTTTGAATCGTATATACGGAAAGAAGGAAGAAAGAGAGATGAAACAGAGAAGTGCTGCCAGATGTATGACGGAATCAAGACATACACCATCGTGTGAAAACCAACAGTAAATTGAAACCCTGTGTGACTAAGGAAACTAACTGATGATATTATGGACAAGGATTTTTGTGGATTCAGGGACGAACGAGGTAGTAAGAGAAGGTTAATCAAAGTAGAAAGGGAATTACTGTATATGAAGGAAGTGATGTCGAGTCTAATGGATAAACACGACCGACTGACAACAGAAAACACATAGCTGAAGTTGAGATTGGTAGAATGTGAAAAGATCAGTGTAATCAATCAGGGATTAAAAGAGGAGATACAAGAAATAAAGAAACAAAATGACGTACTAAAAGCCGCATTCCAAGACTACAAAAGCTCCTTAAGGAGCTTACAGGTTAATAAAAAGCAGGATGGGATTGTGGACAGGGCAGAAGGTGGATTGGGTGAAAACAAGCTGAAGGAACTATGAAATAAATGGAAGCAGGAACAGAAAGAGGAAAATATACATTTTCGGAGGTAGTAAAGAGACAAATTCAGGAAAACACGAAAGTCGCTGTAAATGAAGTAATTAAAGAGAAAGAACTGGTGCGGGATGCAGTGGATAAGAAAAAAAGCTTCATGATTTTTGGACTGAAGGAAAAGAAAAAATCCAAATAAATTCAAGAAAGAACGTGGAGAGAGAATTGGCCAAAACTGTTATCAAACAAGTACAAGACAGCACACAAGAACTAGACCAAGAGGTGGAGGAAGTGATCAGGCTAGGAAGATACAGTGAAGGGGTAGGAGACCAATGAAAGTGAAAATGAGATCCCAAGTGGCAGTAGAGGAAATTATGGCTATAAGAGGGAGGCTGGCCAATGATACTGAACACAAAGATATATGGATAAAAAGAGATATGAACCTAGAGGAGAGGGAAAAGGAGAAAGTGCTAAGAAGTGAAGCTAAGGAAAAAAATAGAAAAGGACAGAGATAGAGAAGAAGAATTTTTACAGGAGGGTTTTGGATATGAGACTAAAGAAGTGATACCTATGGAAGAAGGAGGAGGTTGTAGAAGGGGCAAGAAATTAAGAGTGACTTATACTAATATAGATGGGTTGTTATTAAGCATGTTGGAGATTAGGGATTATTTGAAAGAGAAAAAGCCAGATGTAATGTGCACTGTTGAAACAAAACTAAGAAAAGAGATTCATGGTAATTTCAAAGAGGAAGGATATGATAGCTGGAGGAGAGACACGAAGGATAAAGGGGGAGGAGGAGTGCTAATAATGGTTTGTGATAATATATGTTTGGAGGATGTGCAATATCGAGAAGACAAAGTGGAAGTAATGGGAGTAACAATCATAACAGAGGAATTGAAAAAGAGAAAAATTACAGTTACATATGTGCCACCTAAAACTAATACATTGGGGAACTGAAAAACATAAAGGTATGCAAAGAGAGGTGATTAAGTGCCTAGATAACATGATAAGAAAAGATAAAAGAATACTTTTAGTTGGAGACTTTAACTGCAAAAAAGTAAACTGGAGAGAGAGATGGAAGTAATGGATAATGCTGAGCAGTGTTACAGTTGACTATGGTTAATGCAATGGATCAGTGGGTGGAGGAGTCAACAAGGCACAAGGGGGAAGAAGAACCATTGTTGTTTGACCTAGTATTCACAAAGAAACCAAAGCCCCCTCCAATCATACAATACCTTAATTCAATGGAAAGAAGTGATCATGTGACATTTGAGATGCAAATTCAGGAGGAAGATGGGATAAGTTACAGAGATGACTACAAAGGAGAGAGATTAAATTATGCAAGAGCAGATTTTTTAAAATTAAGAATCTATTTTCCTGATATTGAGAGGAGAAATATTATGTACAGAAAGATAGTACAAGGGAAATATGACATTCTTACAGAAATATAATGGAGTAAAAAGATTTGTACCTCTTTATAGAGTTACTTTTCTACAAGTTTATAAATGGCAAAACAAAGAACAAGGAAACAACTGAAAAAATAATTAAAGAAAGGAAGACATACCAAACAGAGAAAAAAATGTGTGAAATAATGAATGAGAGCTTCAAAACGGTGTTCACTGCATAAGAAGATTTCACAGAACCTAGTAGGACAATGCATTGCCAAGGATTACAAGAGATCGAAGTGCACATAGAGGATATTGGAAGATTATTGGATAAGTTGGATGTCAGAAAAGCAATGAGGCCAGATGGTGTATCAGGCTTGGTGT